>NW_021320144.1:0-28876 GCF_001605985.2 Dendrobium catenatum | reverse complement strand
CCGTGACTCTCCTTTAGCCTCCACAGCTAGGCGGAGAAGCCTTTACAAACACCTCTCTTTTCCACACCCGGCAAGGCAGAGAACCTTCCTCCTTTTGCTTCCTCCTGAAGCAGGCAGAGAACCTCGATCGCTTGCTAGAACTTACGTCTCCCAACCCTTCCAAGGATAAGAGAATCTAGGGAAGAAGAAGTGGAACAATACTTGGAGCAACCCTTGTGAATCCCCTCACAAGTTCCCCCTCACAAGATCCTCTCTCTCTATCTCAGCAGGCAGAGAACCTCGATCGCTTGCTAGAACTTACGTCTCCCAACCCTTCCAAGGATAAGAGAATCTAGGGAAGAAGAAGTGGAACAATACTTGGAGCAACCCTTGTGAATCCCCTCACAAGTTCCCCCTCACAAGATCCTCTCTCTCTATCTCCCTCTCTCTCTCTCCTTTAGGTTTTCCCAGGTCAAGACAGTTGCTAAGGATGTTCAAAAACATTGAACAAGAGCACTTGAATATAGGAGCTTTAAAGGAGCTCATTAATTGCAAGTTACCGACAATATCGTCTAGGCCAATATAGACATCGTTCTGGCCGATCAGTACAAATCCCATGAGATCGGCCAGAGCATCGCCCTGAATTTAAACTGGACGATTGAAAATTGGCTTGATTGTCCCAGACGATATCATGATCGTCCAGGTCGATCAGTTCAAATTAGAGGAAAATCGTCCAGAGCATCGCCCTGAATTTGTGCTGGCCGATATTAATTGTCCATAAGTAACTAAGGGTTTTTGAATAGATTGTCCTGGCCGATCCTACGATCATCTAAGATGATATGATCGTATCAATCATCCTTAATTACTTCCTTAATTTGACTGATTAATTAAGGCATAATTGTGAATATCGTCCAGGCCGATCCAATATCATCCTGTCCGATTTCCAAAAATATAGAACACCTTAATTATTTATGGCGGCAATTTCTTTCTATTTTGATCCTATCGTCCTGGCCGATACACGTATCATCCAGGCTGATTTTCTAATGACGGCTGCCTTAATTAAGAACCCCTGATTAGATTTTCTATTTTAAGCCCGATCGTCCAGGACGATGTAAATATCGTCCTAGCCGATTTGAGTAAAAACAGAAATTCTAAGTCTCTCAAGTGTGTATGTGTAGGGTTACTTTGCATTAGTCACACCAAAGATTACAATTGACTCAAGAGGGGAAAAATAAAATTATAGTCTGACTCAACCCTAATCTACCCCATCTTGAGCTGGCTCAATTTTTTCGTCCGATCTTTGATTCCTGAAAGGTCAGTAGTAAAAGAAAGTGCAAGTCAAGTAAGAGTGTTTGCCAATCATCAAAACATAGTTTCTAGACTTGAATTAGCAATAGGTTTCCCCTAAAAAAAGAGTGATTAAGCTAATAATATTGTATGATCCGTATCATGTAGGACGATCATTTCATATCATGAAAAATAGTCTCCAATTACAATTTAGGCAATATTTTAATTTTTAATTTTTATTCTAATTGTATAGGATAATATGAGTTATTCTAGATTATTTATGAAAGTCATACCAAAATTGATCCAATGATTAGGATATTATTTATGGTTAGATTGATCATGAAAGTTCATTAGGGATGTTAAGCCCTATAGAATTAGCCCGAGGCTAACCAAGAGGGGGGTGAATTAGTATTTAAAAATTTCTTTAAGCAAAAAGAACGATTATCACAAACCAAATCACCATAAACAAAACCAACGATGCAGAAATTAAATGTGGAAGCAATAATAAGAAAAGACCACACCGGATTTATAGTGGTTCGGTGAAACCTTGACCTACGTCCACTCCTTGGAGGCACCCTCCAAGTATTGTACTAAAAGAAGTGTCTCTCCTTTATCCCCCACAGCTAGGCGGGGAAGCCCTTACAAAATCACTTCAACCTTCCCCGGTGCGGCGGAGTCGCCGGGTTCTTTGACACCAAAGAGATCTTCTTCTTTGGTGAACTTCCCTCGAGATAAGCCTTGAATCTATCGGTATTAAGGTGCAAGCCTGTCGGAGCAACCGTGTGGAATCCCCCTCCACACTCCCTTGAGTCCCCCCTCACAGGATCTTCTCCCTCTCTCAGACTTCACCTGTTCCTCACTCCCTTTCAAGCTTTCTCTTTAAGTTTCCCCCACAAGAACGAAGCTACAATGGCTACCAAAGACACTTTACAAAGTGCCATGATATCCTTAAATAGAAGGGCTCAAAACGAGCTCATTAATGCAAGTTGTTGACATTATCATCCAGGACGATAGGCATATCGTTCTGTACGATCAGTTAAAATTCAGCTCATCAGCCCGAGACAATTTAGGATGATCAGAAGAAAATTGCTTAAATCGTCCTAGCCGATCTCACGATCATCCTAGATGATTAGTTTAAAATCGATTTCAATTATCCTGATCATCGCCCTGAATAGATTCTGGCCGATATAAATCGTCCAGGAAATTGTCCTGGCCGATCCTAGGATCGTCCCAGACGATGTGATCGTATCAATCAGCCATTAATGCTTTCCAAAGATACCAGATTAATTTAGGCATAATTGAGTTAAATCATCCTTGACGATATGTGTATCATCCTGGCCAATTTCCTAAAATAATGAATACCTAATCTGATTATGGCAGCTGATTCATTCTGAATTGAGATTATCGTCCTTGCCGATACAATTATCATCCAGGCCGATTAATATATGATGGTTACCTTAATGAGGATGCCATAATTAGGATTTCTATTTTTGGATAGATCGTCCAGGACATCCAAGACGATATAAATATTGTCCCGGACGATATTACCAAAAATAAAAATCTTTAGGGAGCAATATAAAATCTTCTAAGTTACAAATCATCAGGTGTCAAACCAAATACAATAGACTTAAGAAAGGAAAAAGTGTATAAACTGACTCAGACCTAGTCTACCCAATCTTGAGCTGGTTCCAAATTACAGTCTGATCGTGTGGACCTGAAATGTCAGTAGATAAGGCAGTCATAGAGAAATAAAAGTTTTGCTATCATCAAAATCATAAACCATGAAAATAGATCCGTAACAATCTCCCCCTTTTTGATGATGGCAAAATATTTCAATTTGATTTTTCAAAAAAAAAAATACTCTTCCAAATCCCCCCTCACTAGAATAACACTTTTAAAAATAGGGGAGATAAAAATATTTTTGTTATTTTTAATTTTTTATAAAAAAAAATACAAATATAACAATAGTATAAAAATTCAACAATACATTCTCCCCCTTTGACATTATCAAAAAGAGAGGAGGCACAAACAAAAAACAAAATGAACAAAAGATAAAAACATTCCTTGATCTAGTGAAACCAAATATTCTTAAAATGAGAAAGTTACCTCTTGATTTTAATCAAAAACTTAGTAGAATTAGATTGACAATGCATAGCCTAGAAAACGTTAGAAATTCAGAATTTAATAATCCAAACTCAAGTTCTTTAAAAAGGCTCAAAAACTTTTTAATTCAATATCTAAATCATAATACAAATTAGAGAAAGAAACAGAAATTTTTCAAAACTCCTTTCATAAAATATATCTTATAAAAGATTAATGCACGAATTGTTGAATCAGGAATCAAGATTTTTAAACTCAAGTATCGAAAATATCATGGGTTTTCTTAAGCTATTAAGAAGTATAAGAATGGTAAACATTAAATTTTGTGGGCTCATTTTATGCCTCTTGTTAATTTGAATGGCGCTATTTTTGGCATCATTGGTCAAATTTGTTTTTAAATATGATACCTTTCTTAAACCTTAAAAAACAAAAGTAAACCCATCCTATTAACAAAGTGAATTTCTTGATTAAGAAAATTATGAGTTAGATTCAACAACTTGCAAAAGATTCCTATGCGATAAATAAAATGTAAGGAGATAAAAAATTTAGTTTCAAAAACCAATTTAAAAGATGAAAAAGATTTTAAATCAAAAGTAGAATAACCTCTTTTAGGAAATAGAGATTGAGAGTCAAAAACATGAGTTTCCTTTCTTTGAATGTTTTAGAGAAGTCAAACACAACTTTACCAAAGATTTTAAGAAAAAATAGGAAGTAGATTTTTCATTTTTAGAAAAGTGAATGTGCGTGTTGATCAGAGAAAAACTTTCACGAGAACAAAAATTTCAAAGAATAAACAAAACAAAAACACAAAATAAAAAAAAAACATAAAAACACGAAAGGCTTTTAACCATTATCTCTCCCCTGGTCCGATGCTTCAGAAATCAGATCTGCCCATGAGATTTTTTTCCTTTCATTATTTCCCTAGTTTAAATTTTGCTTTTCCTTGCCCTTTTATTTTGCAGGAAGAATTTTTAAATTAGGGTACTGATTTTTCATATGTCCGGGCTTCCTACATCGAAAGCAAATAACGTTAGAAGAAATATGAACATCCTTACCATTTTATCTTTTTTCCATTTTTGCTTATGCTTTGGTGAGCTTTGTGATTTGCTTGACAAGTCATTGCATTCGTCACCAACTAAGCTATATCTTTCTGTATCTTTAGCTTTTAGAACAATTATTTCACCTGCATCCAAAAGTCTTTGACTTAGTCCTTGCTCGTAGGCAATGAGTGAGCCAATCAAATTATCAATAGAATATTCATTCAAATCTTTTGATTCACAAATAGCAACAATTTTGGCATCAAATTTTTTAAGTAAACAGAGAAGAATTTTGTTAACTTTTTAAAAATTTGAAAATTCTTTTTCTAAGGCATGCAATGATGTTACAATTTGAATGAACCTGGTATACATGTGTAAGATCGTTTCAAAAGGTTTCATGGAAAATAGTTCAAAATCATGCATTAATATATTTAACTTGGATTGCTTGATTTCACTAGTGCCTTCGTATATGGTGTGTAGTTTATCCCAAACTTACTTACCAGTATGTGGATACTAACATAAAATCTTCAGAATTTAAAGCACAAAAAAGTAATTTAAAGATTTTGCATTCAATTGAGCATCGATTTGTTCATCTCTATTCCAATGACTAAAAGGAATGTCAGTTTTAATTCCATCTAAAATATGTTACGGTGATGAATTACTAGTCAACAAACAAAAACAACGATGCAGAAATTAAATGCGAAAGCAATATTAAGAAAAGAACACATCGAATTTATAGTGGTTCGGTCAAACCTTGACCTACATCCACTCCTTGGAGGCACACTCCAAGTATTGCACTAAAAGAAGTGTCTCTCCTTTAGCCCCCACAGCTAGGCGGAGAGGCCCTTACAAAATCACTTCCACCTTCGCTGGTGCAGCGGAGTCGCTGAGTCCTTTGACACCAAAGAGATCTTCTTCTTTAGTGAACTTTCCTCGAGACAAGCCTTAAATCTGACGATATTAAGGTGCAAGCCTGCCAGAGCAACTGTGTGGAATCCCTCTTCACACTTCCTTGAGTCCCCCCTCACAGGATCTTCTCCCTCTCTCAGACTTCACCCGTTCCTCACTCCCTTTCAAGCTTTCTCTTCAAGTTTCCCCCACAAGAATGAAGCTATAATGGTTGCCAAAGACACTTTACAAAGTGCCTTGATATCCTTAAATAGAAGGGCTTAAAATGAGCTCATTAATTCAAGTTGCCGACATTATCGTCCAGGATGATAGACATATCATCCTGTAAGATCAGTTCAAATTCAGCTCATCAGCTAGAGATGATTTGGGACGATCAGAAGAAAATTGGTTACATCATCCTGGCCGATCTCACGATCGTCCCGGACGATTAGTTTAAAACCGATTTCAATCTTCCTGATCATCACACTGAATAGATTTTGGCCAATGTAAATCATCCAGGAAATCGTCCTGGCCGATCCTAGGATCGTCCTGGATAATGTGATCGTATCAATCAGCCATTAATGCTTTCCAAAGATACCAGATTAATATAGGCATAATTGAGTTAGATCATCCTGGACGATATGTGTATCATCCTGGCCAATTTCTTAAAATAATGAATACCTAATCTAATCATGGTGGCTGATTCTTTCTAAATTGAGCTTATCATCCTGGCTGATATAATTATCGTCCAGGACGATTAATATATGATGGCTTCCTTAATGAGGATGCCCTATTTAGGGTTTTTATTTTTGAACAGATCATCCAGGATGATATAAATATCGTCTCGGACGATGTTACCAAAAATAGAAATCTTTAGAGAACAATAAAAAATCTTCCGAGTTACAAATCATCAGGTGTCAAACCAAATACAATAGACTCAAGAAAGGAAAAAGTGTACAAACTGACTCAGACCTAGTCTACCCAATCTTGAGCTAGTTCCAAATTGCAGTCTGATCGTGTGGACCTGAAATGTCAGTAGATAAGGCAGTCGTAGAGAAATAAAAGTGTTTGCTATCATCAAAATCATAAACCATGAAAACAGAACCTCAATAGGTCAATTAGATAATAAATGATGATCTACTTAGATCATATTGAATAATCTATTTTATTTTATGGGATGATCCTCTATCATCCAATATGAAAACCATAATTTTCTCTTAATTGTCTCAGAGATCATACTAGATGACCCTAGAGATTTATCGGATGGTATACAAATCTCCACCCATCATGCCTTATCATACTGGAAAATCAATATAGTATCTTGAACTAATCATCTCGAATGAATGCATTATTGTATTAGATGATTTGTACAAATACTTGAACTGATCATAAAAAAGCAAAGCTGATCATACTAGCTGAAAGGGCTATTTTGTACTAATTATACAATAGGATCTAGGATGATTTATTGATTTTACTAGATGATCCTTGATGGAAAGTTAAAAATTAGGACTTTTTTTGAGGCTCTCTATTTAAGCTCTCTTATTTTCTCTTAAGATAATCTTTTGTTATGGAGGAGATCTGAGAGATAGCTTAGAGAAGGAAGAGGAAGAGCTTGAGAGAGAGAGAGATCCTTGAGAGGGGGTGTTGTGAGGGATTCACAGAGGTTTCTCCAAGTAAGGTTTCCATCATCTTCTTCAAGAAACAATTTTTATTCCTTGGTGGCTCTGAGGGAGATCTTCATTGGCATCAAATTAAGGTTCTCTGCCTACTTAAGGAGGGAATGGAATAATAAGATTTCTAGGTTCTCTTCCATCATCAGGTGGGTTAAGAAGGATTCTAAAGTTCTCTACCTACTTTAGGAGGGCGTAAAAGGATTTACATGTTCATTGCCTACTCCAAAAAGGAGTAAAAGGTTACAAGGTTATCTGCCTCACTGGGTCGGTGGAAAGATTTTATAAGGGCTTCTCTACCTTGTTGTGGGGGCAAAAGAAGAGAAACTATGTTTAGTGTAACACTTAAAAAGGAGGTTTTTGGGATGTGGATATAGATCAAGTTAATATAACCATAATAAATTTGTTGTGTACTTTTTATTTGAAAGTTTGACAGGGATGTTAAGCCCTTATGAACTAGCCTAAGGCTAACCAAGAGGGGGGCGGGAAGCCCTATGAACTTAGTCCCAAGTTAGTCCCAAGCTAACCAAGAGGGGGGGGGGTGAATTAATATTTTAAAAAATCTTTCAATCAAAAAACAAACTTAAACAAAACCAAAGTTCACCACAAAGAAATTTAAAGTGTGGAAATTAAATGCGAAAAAAACAATAGTAAAGAACACATAAATTTATAGTGGTTCGACCAACTCGACCTACGTCCACTCCCCGAAGGTGCCCTCTAGGTATTGCACTAAACTCAATGACTCTCCTTTTGCTCCCACAGCAAGGAGGAGAAACTTATACAAAACCTCCTTTCTACGAACACCGATGAGGCAAAGAACCTGACTCCTTTTGCTTCCTCCTGAAGCAGGCAGAGAACCTTGATCTATTAATGAAGTGGACCTCTCTCAACCCTCCAAGGACAAGGGACAATGATCGGACAAGATGATATGGATTAATGCTTGGAGAAACCTTTGTAAAACCCCTCACAAACTCCCTCTCATAATATCCTCTCTCTCCCTCTCCTCTATGCTCTCTCAGGTCAAGACAGCAGCAAAAGATGCCCCCTTGGGTGAAACAAGAGAGTTTATAAAGAAGAGCTTTGGAATAGCTTTTAATTGCAACAAATCGACATTATCATCTAGGATGATTTGGAGATCATCATGTACGATCAGTACAAATTCAACTCAATCATCTAGGACAATCAGGGACGATCAGAAGGAAATTTATTCATATCATCCAGGATGATAGCATATCATCCTGTACGATTAGTTCAATTCTTTGAACATCATCCAGCTTATCGCCCTAGTTGGATGTTTGGACGGTGAAAAATTTGCTTTATCATCCCAGTCAATCTCGTGATCATCCAGGACGATTAGTATAAAATAACATATATCATCCAGACCATCGCACTGACTGGACGCCTAGATGACCAAAAAATGACTTGATTATCCAGGATGATATTTATTCATCCTAGATGATTAGTTCAATTTATCACATATCATTTAGAGAATCGCCCTGAAAGAATAAGGACGATTAAAACATCATCCAGGAAGAATTAAGGTAATGTTTAACTGATCATCCCAGATGATCTTAAGATCACCTTGGATGATATGATCGTTCAATTAGGCCTCAATTTCTTTTCTTAATTACTAGATTAATTTAGGCATAATTTTCCTGCATCGTCTAGGACATCATCCTGGATGCTGTCCAAAATATAACTTTCCTTAACTAATCTGGCAGTTGATTCTTTCTGATTTGAGCCTATCATTCAGGACGATGATAACATTTTGCAGGACGATATGCTTAATGATGGGTGTCTTAACCAGAAAGCCCTAATTAGGGTTTCTATTTTTAATAGATCATCTAGGATGATATGGAGATTGTCCAGGATGATGTGATAAAAATAGAGAACTATAAAATGCTCAGAATTTTTTTCTCAAGTGTGTGTGTGCAAGGTTACTTTATAATAGGACCCACAAAGATACAAATGACTCAAGAAAAGGTAAAAGATTACAAACTGACTCAGTCTTAGTCTACCCAATCATAAGCTGTATTGAGTTGCACTCGATCTTATGGACCTGAAATGTTAGTAGGTATGAAATTCATAGAAATATAGGAATATTTGCTATCATCAAAATTCTATTCCATAAAATCAGATTTGTAACACTATTTACTTTTTCGCTTTTAATTTTTACATTATTTTATGATTTTTTTTCATTAAAATACCTTATTTTAGTTTTGCTTCAACTTAAATTATTAATTTTGAAATATTAAAAAAGATTTCAAAAATATTTTTTGGTTAAGAAATTTTTAAAGAATTAATTCACCCCCCTCTTGGTTAGTCTCAGGCTAGTTCATAAAGGTTCAATAAACATCATGAACTTTTAGCTTACTGCCCAACTAATAACTTGAGTTAGAAGGTTACATCAACCTGGTAACGCGGTGGGTAAGGTCATGGTCTAAATTCTTGATTAGTTGAGGGTAGGTCAATTTTTTGGTAACCTTAAACCCCAAACCCTAAACCTAAACTATAAACCCTAAACCTTAAACCCTTAGCCCTAAAACTTAAACCCTAATAGTAATAATAATAAAAAATAAAAATAAATAAATAAACTAAAAATAATAATAAAATAATAATAAACTAAACTAAATTAAACTAATATTATTATTATTATTATTATTATTAAAATAAATAAAAAAAATTAAAACTAAATAATAATAAATAAATAAATATAGAGTGGTATGTTAACTATTAATAAGATTTATGAGATTATTAATAAGATTTAACGTAATATCTCTTCTTGGGAATATCATTTTTTTTCTTATGGTGGTATGTTGACTAACCTTAAGAGTACTTTAAATTCTATGGACTTTCATTTATTTCAAGTTATTAAACCTAATGGTTCTACTGTTATGAGGTTGAAGAGAATTCTAAACAATTTTTTTGGTGGTTCTCGTGCTAACATTCATAGAATGCATTGGTCTACATGGAATAAATTGTGTGAACCTTTGAATGAAGGTGGATTGTGGTGTAAAATTATTGCTAATTTAATTACTGCTTCTTCTTTTAAAATGTGGTGGAATTTTAGAAAGAATAAGAGTTTATGGGCTAGATTTATGAATTTCAAGCATTACAAAGGTATGCTTCCTTCTTGTTGCTTTTCAAAACATGGTGATTCTGCTATTTGGAAGAGAATGTGTGCTATTAAACATAGAGTGGAACCCCTCATTAGTTGGGGTTTAAACTCTAGTGACTCTTTCTTTTGGCAAGATAGATTGACTGAAAATGATTCTCTTGATAATCTTATTTCTACATCTTCTTTTTCTTCTGAAAAAGTTATGAAATTTTTAATGAGGAAGGTTGGAATATGAATGCTATTATGGCTTTAGTCCCGGCGGAGATAGATAATAAGATTAAAAAGGTTAGTTTTAATATTAATTGTGATGATTAGATTTTATTCAAGCTATCTTTTAATGGATTATTCATCATTAAAAATGTGTGGAATACTATAAGGGAGAAATGTGATATTTCTATTGTGTTTGATAGGATTTGGGTTAATAACATCCCTACTTCTTATTATTTTCTTGTTTGGAGAATTAATAAAAAATTCATTCCTATAGATACTATTCTTTGGAGAAAGGGTTTTAATCTTCCTTCTAAGTGTTTATGTTGTTATCACATAGAAAGTATAAATCACCTTTTTATCAATGGTGCTATTGAAACTAAAGTTTGGATTTGGTATGACAATTGTTTTTAACACTAATTACTTTTCTAGGCATCTTTCTTTTAATCATTTTCTTTCTGCTTTGTTTCATAACTATGCTAGGGGCCATATTAAAACTGTGATGGCTGTTACTATTATTTGGTTCATTTTGGATGGATAGGAATGATGTTAAGTATAGGAATATTGCAATGAATCATAAGAGGATTATTGCAAGAACTAAAGAAAAAATTAATAGCCTTCACAAAGCTAATCTTTTTAAAACTATCATTTCCGTGGTTTTAAGTTTGTCATTAAAAAGCTTTGTTATAATTGTGTGGAGAATAAGGAGGAGGTTTGCTTTAATTTTGTGAATTGGAGAAAACCTAAAGAGATGGTTATCAAAATTAATAATGATGGCTCTGTGGCTACTTGAAAATGGGGCTGTGGAGGCATTTTAAAGAATGTTGAAGGCAATTTGGTGCTTCGTGTTGCTTGTCCTCTTTTAAATTACAGTGTTCTTTATGCTGAGCTTATGGATTTGCATCAGGCTCTTAAAATTTCTTTATTTAAAGGAATCTTGAGGGTGTGGATTAAAGTGGATGCTTTATTAGTGATCCATTTTCTTAATTCTGATGATATTGGAAATGCTAAGATTTTTTATATCTTAAGGGATATTAAAGGTATGCTTTCTCAGATGGATTATTCAATTTCTCATATTTGGAGAGAAGGTAATACTTGTGCTGACTTTTTTAGCTCGTATCGGAGTTGAGTTAACTTCTTTAAGCTGCTGGTTTTAGGGGGTTTGCTATTTTTTTCTCTGTTGGATTTTGGTTATTTTTGTGTGGGGGGCTTTTTCTGTGGCTGTTAGGTGGTTGAGGTTGGGTGTTTCTTGAGTTTTGTTTTGGTTGTTCTAGGGTTTTTTCTGTTGTTTGGGGTGCTTGGTGCTTGGGTGTTGGGTGGTGGGGGTTTGGTTTTTGTTTTTGTTCTACTGGTTCGATTTTGTTCTGTGGGTTCTTCTTTAGTTTGGTGTTGGGGTGTTGTGTTTTTTGGTGGTGAGTGTTTTGGTCGGGTTGGGTGGTTGGGGTGGTTTGCTGTAAGGTGTTGTTTTGGGGGTTTTATGGTGGTCTGGGCTGTTGGTATTAAAGGATTTCCATATTAAATTATGGTGTTTAACGGTTAGTTGTGCTATTTTATTGGCTTGATTCTTATGGTGTTTTTTGAGGCTGTGTCGGTGATGAGTCCGTTTGTAGGTTAAGTAAAAGAAGATTGGAAGAGTGAAGGTGCATGGATTTTGGAAGAAGGGGTGCTTTAGCTTGTGCTAAAGTCTTTTGTTGTTATTTTGTTATATATGTATCTTAGATAGGGAGTTTTTTCTCATTAGGTTTTTTTGTTTTTTATTGTAGCTCTTTGAAAATTTAGTGAGCAAATTGTCCCTTTTAAGGGCTTTTGTAATAATTTTTTTAATATTAACATGTAAGCCCCTACAATGGGTTTTAATAAAAAAAAAATTTAAACCCTAAACCCTCCTAAGACCTAAACCTTAAAAACTAAAGGCAAGTTATTTTTTGGTTGGAGTTAAACCTGGCCTGAAACCCCATTTTGACACCCCTATCAATGGGATAAATTTATGTGCCATTCATCATTAAATTCAATAAAAGACATAAGAATAGATGCTCACCAGATATGTAGTAGTATATGCTTAGATTTAATCAACTAAATACTCCATAGGAATCACCATTTCTCTAAATTTGATATTCTTTTTATTCCATTCCTTAAAGGTGATGTAGTCCTGTAGCTCTTAAACCAATATCTAATTGTATGAATAATAGTTGGGTTGCCCCAACTTTCATATTTTTATGGTCACTTAGATTTGTAGGTCTTAAAGTCTGGCTATTTAAGGAGATTATATATGATTTTCTTTATAGGTTCCTTTTTAAAAGGATATGTTTTATTGATCAAGGAAGTAAATCTCTCTTTTTACTCACTTCACTCCTCTATACAGAGATAAGGTCATTATTGGAACCCAAATGTAGCATGGGAATTCTAAAAGTCTTTATGGCTACTTATTAGGTGACTAATATGAGGAATAATTAACTTGAACTTTTATGAGTTATTTGCCTTTATTAATATCCAAAATTAAACCTAATTTCTCCTACAAAACGTTCTAAGATTTTTGGCTTTTGACATCATCCGATGATTTTCCAGTGAGGAATATTAATTATGAGGCCTCCTCTTGGAGGATAATGGTTTTATTAAATAACTTTTCATTGTTGTTTATGGTAAAACCTTTTATAAGAAAAGCTTATATACCATGTATATTCATAAGGAGAAACTCAATCAAAAGTTGCTCCTACAACTGAGATTTGGACTTCATACTTAGATTCCTCCATCTACATATGTAATCCATCAACCTCTCTTTTGGTTTCTACATTCACAAGAAGATCACCCACAATAACATGGTGTTGTGATCCAATGAATCTCTTAATAAACTTATTTTCTAACTCAACAAAGAATCTACTAAAACATTTGATAAATTGGTATACCAATCAAATTTTACACTAGATAGATTATTGACTAACAATATATATAATAGTGCACCCCTACCTCCAATGTTGTAATAGTTCGCCATAAAATGTTGTATATATTGTGTAATAAAAGATGTTAAGGAAAGTGGTACAAATCCCTTTGGATAAGAAATTATTTCATACTCATCAGGGTTGGGTCTACCCCTTGGAACAAATGAAGTATTATGGGATTGAGATAAGGCTTCCTTCACTTGTTATTCTATAAATTGCTTGATGTTTTAAGATTTATTAGACTTTGTGATATATTATATCACTAGATTTGAAAGTTTAGGGAGGTTGTAACCTCGTTGAACTATCCCTTTTTTTGTTTGAGAAAATGCAATAAGGTGCATTGAAATATTATTAAAATAAACAAAACATAAAACTAACAAATACCATTAGATTCCTCCTTTAACGAAGAAATAAAAGTAGTAGGAACCTTATTTAAGACTAAATCATCCCAGATAAAAGAGCTAAAAATGGCATAGTTAGCACAAAGATCCGCTAACTTATTGCACTTCTTATATATACACTTAAAAATATCATTATTGAAATCTTTGAAAGAAGCTCCCAAGTCTTGATTATTATTATAGAAATTATCTTGAAGAAGCATGATGACATTTGCATTGTCACTTTCAATGATGATCCCCTTGTAGTTTAACATCCAATCCTTAACAACATCTTTAAGTGATTGAATAGCTAAGAGTTCAAGCCTTGATATATCCCAATGGACACAAGTATGTCCAAAAGCTAATAGAAATCTTCCTTCAAAGTCTTGAAATACTCCACCAATCCCTGCTTTATAAGATTTAAGTAATGATGCTTCAACATTTACCTTTATCCAATAAAGTGGAGGGGGATGCCAATGATTATCCAACAGCTTTTGAAGCTGATTAGCATCCCATTTACCAAAATTACAAGAAGATTTAGTTGTTAAAATTGTAGCATAGCTAAGAGCTTTCAAAGCAATGAATAAAGAACTATCATCTTTACCATCATGAACAAGCTTATTTCTTTCCTTCCATGAAAAATAAATGACACTACAAAACAAATTGACCAACCAATAGTTTTGTAAAGGTATTCTTTTGAAGCATTCTTCCAACGAACAAAACATTGGAATACCGAATCCCCACTTGTTTAGTTGCTTGAATATACCATTTAGTTTTTTGTATTTAACAATCACATGTTCAATATCTTCTTGCATATTGCAATTTCTAGAACATCGTTTATGACTTTGATATCTTCTATAACAAAGAAATTCATTCATTGGAATGGCTTTATTGAATAATTTTTACCAAAAACCTTCAACCCGAGGACTAAGCTTTGCTTTCTTTATCCAAGACCAATATGTTACCTGCCGGGAATTCTTAAATGCAGCTTCATAAACAAGAAATGAAATTGATTTACCAGAGTTTTTGGAGACTAATTCCAGGTTATCTTTTGGAAAATTAGAAGAAATGTGAATCTGACTAATCCAATTCATAAGATCAAATCCAAAAAACTTTCTAAGTTCTTCGGAATTTCAGCATCCTCTTGATATGAATCTGTCAACCGTGAATTCTTCTGACTCTTGAGGGATCACATATGTAGGCCATTTTTTTAGGCTTTTATTCGAGATCCAAATATCTTTGAAAGCATATATCGATTCTCCATTAACAATGTTCCATCTAATAATAGGCTTTAGAAATACTACCCCATCATAAATAATTTTCCAAGCTGTAGAATGCATCTTTCTTGAGAAATTATCCCCATATAAGTAACCATATTTAGGAAACAAAGCGTTATGCAACAATGTTTCCTCCTCTTGATTATACGTCCAAGCAAGTTTTGCTTTAAGCGGCCCAACTTTATCATGACAAGAATGAAGTGCTCTCCCACCCCATTCCAAAGGTAAGCACATAATATTCCAATTTACATAATGAAGTCCACAATTACCATTCATATTATTCCAAATAAAACTTCTACAAAGTTTATCAATCTCATCAAGTAAGCCCTTTGGAACCAAGGAATGTGTGCAATGAAAACAGTATAAGAAAGTAACACTATTTTGACCAAATTTATTTTTCCCACCAAGGAAATGAATTTACTTGCCAAAATGTTAATCATTTTCAAAGCCTTTTCAATAACAAATTGAAAATCTCCTCCAACTAACCTTCTTAAAGATATCTTGGATTCAAGATAATGAAATTTTTTTGACTACTTTTATACTCATAATGTGAGATATAGTCATTTTTCTCCTTTTTCTTACCATATTTCTGAATAGAATGCATGACTTATTTACATTTATTTTTTGTCCAGTCCAACTACAAAGTCTTCCACTATATGTTTGATCTTCTTTACCACCTTCAAATTTGCTTCTCAGAAGATTATGATGTCATCTGCTTATAGCAAATGAGCGATCTTGGGGCTACTTTGACTAAGGCGTACACGATATTTATCACCTCCTTGTTTAAACGCATTGGATAAAAGTTGAGCACAAATAATAAGCATAAATGGTGATAAGGGATAATATTTACAAAATCCACATCTTGCCTCAATCCATCTTGAAGTATTCCCATTAATTACCAATGAAAATTTTGATTCTCTTACACATTCTAAAATCATAGCAGTAGGAAAATTAAAGTATTTTAAGACTTTCTCCAATGTTGGCCAAACCATGGAGTCATAGGCTTGTTCAAAATCTAATTTAAAAGAAAAAAAATCCTTTTGAAGTTTTTGAATATCTAAATTTGTGGAAAATTTCAAGAGCCACAAAGATATGATACGACATAGATATACCTTTCAAAAATACTTCTTGTTCTTAAGAGATCACTTTAGGCATGATGGATGTTAATCTATTTACAATAATCTTTGTAGCAACCTTATAAACCACATTACATAGACTGATTGGTATGAAATTGGAAGGAGAATTAGGATTAGATACCTTAGGAATAAAAACAACTAACATTTCTTTCCGCTTGGGATTCACTCTTCCCGATTGAAAAAATTGGTTTAAAGCATTCCAAAGATCTTCCTTGATGATGGCCCAATATCCTTTAAGAAAGGAGTATGTAACTCCTTCATACCCTAGTGCAGAATAGTTTCCAGATTGTTTAATTACCATTTCCACTTCTTCAATAGAGTAATCCTTGTTCAAAAGGCAGATATCATCTTCATCCAGACAGTTGTTTGGATTGGGCTAGCCTTCCAAATTGCAATTTCTAAATTTCCATTTATTTTCAAAAAACCCAATTTAAATGTCTTCATTTAGATGTTGATCTTCAACCTCCAAACCGTCAGAACTTTAATTTTACTAATAAAGTTGGAATTCCTTCTTGCACTAGAAAATGCATGAAAGAATTTGGAGTTGCAATCCCCTTCAGTTGCCCATTTGACTTTGGCACGCTATCTCCACGAAGTGTTAATCCGAGCTAAATTAGAGTTGAATTCTCCCACCTTGACTTTGAGTGTCCAGTTATCATCATCCGAGAGCCCACCTTCTTTGCATTCTTTTTTCTAAAGCTCCAATATCTCTTTAAGTATACTATCCTTCGCCTGGACAAAAGCTTTATGTTTTTCCTTGCTCCAATAGTACAATGCCTTCAATGATCTCTTCATTATATGATTTAATACTTTCCTATAATCACCCACAACATTTTTCCTCCAAATATTCTTCACCACAACAAAAGATGCTAGATTTGAGGCCCAAACGTCTTCAAATCTAATTATCTTTTTATAGTTTGAATTATATTCCAGAAGGTTTAACAGAATTGGACAATGGTTCGAAGCAATTGTAGACAAGTGCCTTACCATCAAATGATGAGGAGAGCAGAAATTCATTGAGTTTAAGTAACATCTATCCAATCATTCTAGAATTCTATCTACTCTAGATTGGTTATTACACCAGGTTAATTTGGGTCCAACACAACCCACTTCATGTAGATCATTATTTGCATGAAAAACTTCTATTTCTTTGGCTCCTAGGGAATAAACAAATCTTTTTCCACCTCTTTTATCTTCCTTACTGAGAAGATAAATAAAATCTCCCCCAATCACCAAAGATAATTTCTTTGAAGAATAAATCTGTAACTTTTCCCAAGGTATTCTCCTTTTATATACATCCTTGGTGCCATAAATAGTGGTATTCTCCAACATCCTTTATTTAGAATCTCAAGCTCTCAAATAATAACTTGCTGAGAAGATTCCAAAACTCCAAATGATGTCTTGTTAGATCTCCATAACACCATAATACCACAAGATAATCCTTCAGAAGGGACTTGGAAATAATTCTAATCCGCACCAATTAACAAGTCTACCTCTCTTCTATCAAACAAGGAAACCTTAGATTCTAGCAAACCAAAAAAAAAAAACCCCCATTGTCTTTCACAAACTCCTTATTGTATAGAGAAGCTCTACTCTTCCTAGCTCCTCTACAATTCCAAAAGGAATTGAATGACATCATTGTAAAAGAGGGGAAGGATTCCCCATTTTTTCATTAAGATCTCCCTCCAATCTTCTACTTCTAGTAGCCATTTTTATAGGACCTAAACCTTTATGTTATTTAAATCCTTTATTTTTGGATCCTGTTTCTTTCCCACCATCAACCTCAACTGCCATATCTATTTCAACATTCATGCTACTATTTTCTGGTATGCACTGAACAGAGTTTGTCTTTAGGAGATACAACCATATCAGATACTACCATCTCTCCTTCCTCAACTTCTTCTTCTAATAATTTAAATTTATTTTCATCAATGGAAATTATAGAAGAGTGAAAAGCCATACCCAGATCAATTTTTACATCCAACTGTTGAATAGAGGTAGCTTGAATATCTGCAGGATCTTTCAAAACTTCTTCCACAACAGTAGCATTTACTTCCAGCTCTTTGTTTCCACAGTCTTTGGTAATAACTTTGTCGACCTTCCTATAATGCTTCACTGGAATATTAGATTTTCCAATATTTCCATTCCAGTGATGTTGCATATTAATCCTTGGACCTTTGTTTTTTTTATTTTTTTCCTACTAAAATTCACATGTATCCACGGCTCGTATTCAACATTATTTTGATCAACCAAATTAGCTGATTCAACTCCTTGAATTGAATTTTCTTTTGTACCCATAGATTCAGTGCCTTTAGTTGTTTGAACAGCCTTTAAAATCAAATCCGAGCAATTATTCTTCAGATGACCTATTTTACCACAATTGAAACAAAAGTTGGGAATCTTTTTGTTTTTAATTCTTTGGAAGAATTTTCCTGAGCATCCTTCAACCCAAACACCCAAAGGGAGCCTTCCATCTAAATTGATACGAACGCAAATTCTAGCAAATTCTTTTCTTCTCCATTGGAACATATTTCCATCGATCATATACAGTTTCCTAACCATAGAAGCAATCCTGTAAATGTTGATTTTGTCCCAGCATTGGAGAGGTAAGTTTGGCATTCTAATCCAAACTGGTGTAGATAGTCCTTTCAAGGATAAAGGAGAAAATGATGGGGACCACCTATCCAACCCAATTATGTTATCCTTCACATACCACAGACCGTTGGAGAAGACTGATTCCAATGCTTTTTGTTCATCGAATGCATAAAGCACCCATCCCAAACCAAACATTGTTAAATGAAATTTACCAAAGTGTGACCATTGTCTTCTTAACTCCATGATATTCATTTTAGATGGAGTATTATCCCCAAAGACTTTTATAACCATAGATTTTCAAAGCTTATTTGAGTTCTCCATTTCATTTGCTGAAAGAAGCTTTACCACAACATCTTCTCCTACAAAATCCTTTCGAAAATCTAGGTTGGAAACATTAATATTAGATTTTTTGATTCAAGAATTATTCAACTAATTGTTAGTAGGCATCTTAGGAGTAACAGACTGAATGCCTGTGATTCTTCTTCTTCTTCTTCTTCTTTATTTTTATCTTTTTCTTTTAAATTTCTTTTACTCAGATTTTTTGAATCAGCCTCCTGAGAGTTTGGTTTACTTCATGTGTTAATATTTCATAATAATTGCTCCACTAGAAGTGTTTATTTGATGCTTAATGCACTCATCATGGTTAATATTTTGCAATAAAATTCTAAGAAGAATAAGCATGACTATGCTTAAAAGAATTATCTTCGGCTGCATGCACGGAGTAGAAAGACAATTGTAAATCATAATGTTTATTTACTATATTTTTTTTATCTATTAAGAAATGGTATATGGTTTTATTTTCTTTGTTTAATTTAGTTAAGAAGGCATTAAAGCTGTATGTGGCTACCATATTCTGTTACGCCACTATTGAATCATGTAGTGGAAGTTAACTTAAAGCATTCCTAGGGATGGAGAAGCTGCCATTAAGACCATAGGGTTATAACTTTTGGACTTGGAGAGGTCGGAAGATACACTACATAGAGCAAGGACGAGGGCTTCCTATTGTTCTTATCCATGGATTTGGAGCTTCAGCTTTCCACTGGAGGTTTGCCTATTCGATATAGTTGTTAATTTTCTGTTCTCAATAATAAGTTGAAACCACATCCATATGTCTGTAGTTTTTATTCTTTGGGACTTTAAACTTTATGGATTTTAGTTGCTCTGAATGAAGATTCATGCCTCTATATTAGTTAGTGTTATTATGCACTGACCATCACCGTTGCTCATTCTGAAAAAATTGTGATTGTATGTGATTGTCAGCCTGAGCCAAATGTTATTACTTTTCATCATCTAAAATCATTTCACTTGTAGGTTTGTGATATGGCGGGAGAAGGAGCCATAGGAGAGGGGGGATCATTTCTGTGGATTAATTATGAAATATTTCTTAATTGAGGAGGACATATTTGAGGGCTGATTTGTAGGGTATTAATTAGAAAATATTTCTTAATTGAAAAGGGAAGAATTAGGGCCTAATTTGAGAGCTGATTTGGGAGGGAAAATACTTAAGGAAATAAGATAGATTTGGGAGGGAATTGAGGGAGGGCTAATTGGGTATTTGTTGTTTATTATTTGTTTAAAATAGGTGATTTTCTTAAGGTTAGGGGTATGTGTTGTTTGCTGAATATTTATTGTCCTTAGGGTGTTTGGGCTTTAGATGGAGGCAAGAGATTTGGGAGAGCCGGATCTTCTCTCCAATTCAAGATCCACTTTTATCTTTTCTTTTTTTTTCATAAAACATTAAATAAAAAAAATATTCTTGTGTGTTCTATTCTTGATTTTCTTGTCATGGGTTTTTTGAAATTATTGAAATTAGATTTTTGCAAAGGATTTTCCTAAATTTCTGCAAGCACTTCCTATCAAGCTGATATCAGAGCGGTGTCCTATGCTGAAATTTAAGGCCCCATCGCTAATTTCTGCTGTATTTTTCTTCCCAAATTATTGATTTTCGCCGTTTGAAGACCAAATTCGCCAATTTTATTGTTTTTCATGGTTTGGAACATAAATCCATGAATGACAACAAAGAAGATTGAGGTGTTGGAAGGCCAGATGGAAAATCTTAAGGCCAGAGTAGAGGAAAGATATTCCGGCATGGAAGGGAGGCTCTCATCCATAGAGAGCCACTTAAAAAATATGGAAGAGATGATGAAGAAGTTGATCGAAATGCAATCAAAAGACTCATCGGTTGTTCCGTGGGCGAACCAAAGGGAAGGAGATTGTGGAGGACAATGATGAAGTGGAGAGTATTTTCCATCAAGGACCACCACGGGGGGCTCTATTGATGGGCAAATCGGGGTATACCAAAGGAAGGATAGCAAGGAGGGGGGATTCCAAACCCTTTGTGAGACTACCTGTATATGGGGAGAGGTGGAATGGTGGAGGTCATGGTTGGGCGAAACCATGGGGTCCAAATTAGCCAAGGGAGGAAGGGAGAGATTTGCACCATCATTACATAGGAGGAACTAATAGAGGGAGCCATTTGGGTATTGATGCGAGATCAAGAAAGTTAAAGATGCCAGTGTTTGAAGGGGGAGAAGCTCGGGGATGGGTGTATCGGGTGGAGCATTACTTTGCGATTAATGGCTTGACGGTAGGGGAAAAACTCATGGTTACAGGGCTATGTTTGGAGGGAAAAGCCCTAGCTTGGTTTCAATAGAGGGAGACTCAGTATCTGATCTATTCATGGGGGAACTTAAGGAGCGTTTGTTGGAGCATTTTTGAGCCATTCAGGAAGGTGACCTTCACGAACAATTATATGCTCTAACTCAAGAGGAGATAGTCATGGAGTATCAGGAGAAGTTTGAGCTATTGTTGGGAAGACTGAGATGAATTTTTTAGGAAGGGTTAGAAAAGAATTTCATGAAGGGGCTTAGGGAGGACATACAAGCAGAGCTCAGGATACTAAGACCTAGAGGGTTGAGAGAGACAACAGAGCTTGCTCAGAGGGTGGAGAAAAAGTATCAACATAAGAAGGCCAGTAGGAGCAACATCATGGGAGGGGCTTATAAGAGTACCTCTACGACCGTGGCATCGAGAACCTAGATGATATTGTTTCAAAGGGAAGCACCGAAGGGGAAGGGCATGGAGTTCCAAGGAGACAACTTCAAACGCCTTATGGAAACAGAGGTGCAAGATAGGCATGCAAAGGGGTTATGTTTCAGATGTGATGAGAGGTATACATTAGGGCATATGTGTAAAGATCGAACTCTTTAGATTCTCATCATCTGGAATGACAAGGAAGCTGAGAAAGGAGGTGGGAGTATTATACAGTGGGAGCGGAAGCCATAAAAGAGGGGGACTAATTTGGGAGCTGATTTGGATGGGTTTTGATTAGGAAATATTTCTTAATTGAAGAGGTCATATTTGGGGGCTGATCTAGAGGGGTTTATTTAGGAAATATTTCTTAATTGAAGAGGTCAAATTTGAGGGGCTGATTTGGAGAGGATTAATTAGGAAATGTTTTCTAATTGAAGAGGGCAGATTTGGGGGTTGATTTGAGGGCTTATTTTGTAGGAAAATAATTAAAAAAGTAGGGCAGATTTGGGAGGAAATTTAGGGAGGCTGTTTGGGTATTTGATGTTTATTGTTTGTATTAAGTAGGTGAATTTCCTTGAGTTAGATGTATCTGTTGTTTGTTGAATTTAGATTGTTCTTAGGGTATTTAGGCTCTAGCCAATGGCTAGAGATTCTAGAGAGATGGATCTTCCTCTCCAATTAAAGATCCACTTGTACCTTCTATTTCTTTCATAAGACTTTCAATAAAAAAAAGTGCTCGTTTGTTCTTTTCCATAGTTTTCTTGACATGGGTTTTCTAAATTTGCTGAAATCAGATTTTAGCTAAGACTTTTTCTAAATTTCTGCAAGCACTTCCTATCAGTTTGTCTTGCACTTATTTCATTAAAGCTCAATATCTGTGATCAATTTTTACTTGATTACCTGTGCATGAAATATATAGGTAATTTTGGACAATCCAAGTGAAACTCAGTTTTTTTTTTTTAAATCTTTGACAAAAGTACTGATTAAACCTTACTTTGAAGCTTCATATTGTGGATTTCCTTCTCAAGATAAGTTAAGATATTGAATATAGCAACATAAACAATCTTGTTCAGACTCATTGAGGATTACCAATTTGAAAATAAATACATGCTAAATCTAGATTTAAAATCAGTGCTTACAATGTGAGTTAATTAAATCAGTGCTTACAACGTGAGCTTTCTTTTTTATTACTAGGGCTACAAAGTGGCGAGGTACTTTGATTCAACCTTCAGGTACAACATCCCAGAACTGGCAAAAAGTATAAGGTTTATGCTTTAGATTTGCTTGGATTTGGATGGAGCGAGAAAGATCATTAAGTACGATGCAACAATCTGGAAGGACCAGGTGGCTGATTTCATGAAGGATAATGTTAAAGAACCTGCAATTTTAGTCGGTAATAGGTACCGGCAACCTTCTTATTACTGATTTTTGGTCATATTTAGCAATAGAATTACGGTTGCATTCCAAAAGTCATGTTTAAACCCTCTTCGCTCATACCAAGTCATAGTGAGTTGAGAAATTGTTCACTAACCATAGTGTTTAAACTGGCAAATGCTTATTATACTTTTATGTAATGTAAAAATGCCGTATGTATGATTTCATTATCTTTATAGTATTCAGTAATCTTCTCAAAGGGTGCGCTTATTATCTTTATACTTTCCAACCTCATCTTTTTTTTTTTTTTTATTGTATTTTTTTAACTTAGACTCTGCTTCTAAACGGTAATTTTAAATTACATTTTCATTGAATTTCAAAATTTTCTGTGCACTTCTATACTATGAGTTTGTCATGCATTCGCTTTGAAGGAGAGAAGCTACTTTTAATATTGATTGTTAAAAACTGATATTTGACCTATAAACAATCTCCAGTCTTGGAGGATTCACGGCTTTGTTTACAGCATCAGAGTTGCCTCAGCTTGTTCGTGGTTTAGTTCTCCTGAACACTGCTGGCCAATTTAGAGACTCGAACATAAATCCCGTCATCAACAATGAAGAGTCAGCTAAAAATAAATATCTATTCAACCCCGTGATGCTGACGTTCCAAAGAGTCTTTCTTGGCATTCTATTTTGGCAAGCAAAGCAGCCTTTTAGAGTCAAATCAGTGTTGAAAAGTGTATGGTACTCCATACACTACAATAATCGCTCAAATCTTTTAACCAAGTCATGGCATAAGTTGATTGTTTTTTCAATTTCAAGTATGAGAATGACATTTTTCATTTCCTTTTTTTCAGAGTGCAGATTCTCAGCATATTTCATGGTAATTGCATGTACATTTGTGGCATCGCAACCATCCAATTTAATTTCGTCTGTTAAGATTGAATCCATTAACTTTTTTCCAAATTATTCTAGCTTTTCTAGATTCAACTATTGCCATCCAATGTGAATTGGATGGCTGGAATGCCATATTGCATCTCTACAGTCACCATGGTAACTGTAGATGATGTATACTCTCTAGTCCATGCATATCTTAAATATCCAGAAGTTTACTATCCTGTTTTCAGTTTACAGTAACCTTTGTTTTTGTCACGTTAAACAAATTCCATTCCTGTATAGATAGCCATGTTTCATCCTGTATGGATTTGGTTTCCTATTGGTATCTATTCATGCGTGTTCTATTATCTGAATGTATCCAGGTCTATATAAACACCTCCAATGTTGATGATTATCTTGTGGAATCCATTACCATACCTGCAGGAGATCCAAATGCAGGAGAAGTGTATTATCGGTAATTAAAGTGCTATAGTTTCCGTCTTTTCCGCTTGGAATGAAAATTTTTGTTCGATATAGAAAACATGAATGTTGATTATTTTTGTAGGTTGATGACAAGATTTATGATTGACCAGAGCAATTACACGCTTGATAGCATACTGCAGAAGTTGTCATGCCCACTGCTGCTGTTATGGGGTGATCTGGACCCCTGGGTAAGGCCTGCAAAAGCAGTCAGAATTAAAGAGTTTTATCCAAACACGAGCATCGTAAACTTGAAAGCGGGTCATTGCCCTCATGATGAGGAACCTGAGCTCGTCAACAATGCACTTATAGATTGGCTAACTTCTTTGGATCACGAAGCGAGCTTCCAAATGGCTCAAACATGACCAGTACTTTTAGATCTCTCATTCACAGTTCTCTTAGTTGATGCCGTCTTCAGATTCTACATTGGATTATCATGAGAGATTCCATCGATAGTTTGCTATTTAGTCATTTTATCTGTGTACAAAACAATTTTATACTTTTATTTGACTTGTATATACGCACTCTCGTCTCTAGCATGAAGATTTATGAGCATTCAAAACATCAAATCGTCATTATGATGGGCATGTGGGAGGTTACTCATGATTTAAAATCTTGCACATGGCAAAGGAAATTTTAAATTGTAAAGCTCCTGAGAATGGAGCAGATTTGGCTATCCCATGTCTTGTAGTGCTCAGAGTAAAAATGTGGAGAGCTTACTTATGACTTGTTTAAGATAAAAACAAAAGTGATAAAAGAAAAATTAAGTATTAAAAATTTGATCTCATGCTTAGCTTGCATTTTCGTATATGCTCATATATGTAACTCAAAGGTACCTAAACAGTTTTGTTAAGGAGCTTGGTCATAGGAAATATGTGCTTACCACAATGCTTGTCCTGAGGAAACCATGTCCTGAAAGTGTGCTCCAATCCACAAGTAAAGGGGAATTCTTTTATAAATCTTGTGGCATAGGAACTCGAATCTAGAGGATTGGAATAAAGATGTGCTCATTACTGAGGAGTTCGTATAGTAGACTTTCTTAGACAAGTCTTCGGCTTTAGGGGCACTAACCTTGTGAGAGCTTCACCAATAGGGGCACTCTCCTTGTGAGAGCTTGCTCTCCCCATAATAATTGCCCACAACCAAAGCCAGTTGACTTTTAAGGATATCCTTGTTCAAACTATAGGAAGCATAAACTTATTTAACCTATGATCATGACTTTGTTAATAGTATTTGTTCTTGGACTGCAATCACTTTTTGCTCAAGAGACATTTTTATCTCTAGGGACTTAAAATATTTCCCCAGGTACTTATCTAGGTAGAATTGTTGTAGATTCTGACTCTTGAAGACTCACCCAAGGTTTTGCTAGTGGGTCTTCTCAGAGGCAAAGGGACACATCAAAGGCAAAGGGCTATGTGTATCCTAATTAATTCAAGTTACATGTATGTGTCAGTGTGGACATGCCATATCATATATATATTACTTTTGTTTATAGTAGATTTTTTCTATAGCCCTCTTAATTTAATAAATGAGGGATTAAAACTTATATTTTGAACTTCATGCTTTTTTATATCAATTTATGCTTATAAGGCGTCCACCCTTCTATGGTTTTCAGCTTACAATTGGATGTCATCATCTCATTCTCAAAATTTAAAGAGATATTCAATAGACAATTCATAAGCACTCAAACACCACTAAAGAGCTCAAAAGCTCTTTTGAAGTTGATATTAGAACCAAGTGAGTCAATAGGTAGCTTCGTCATTAGGTACAAGAGAGAAATGCTAGAAGTCAATGACCTAGAGCGACAATTACACAGGTCACACTGACACAAGGATTGTCGGATGGACCATCCAGATATACTCTTGGCATTCACTTACAACCATAAGCATGTAAAAGAATGAACTTGTGTGGTCTAGTACTCATTAGCCACTCACATTCGAAGGAGTTAATGTCAAGGCATAATTACCACTAGAGTTGTGGGCATTACTGAAGTCACCTTGGTGGGCCATAACCTAAAAGGAAAATTGTTTGCACCATAAGGTTGATGCCACCATGGATAAAAGCGGGTGCCCTTGTTGATGAGACCCCTTAGAATCACGACATTGCCTACCCCATGATTATAAGAAGGGACATCTAAAGATTGCCCATATAGAGATGATAGAGCACATCTCACTTACCAGTACCCAACCATCACGTCCCACTCAAAATCTAATGAAGGTGGGTGGTCGTAGTGATGACACCTCATAATTCTATGCATGCCTAAAAGATCATAGGCATGAAACGAAGAATGTAGGCACCTCCGAGGGTTTGCGGAAGATCTAATAAAATAAAAAACTTGAAAGAGTCCACCTTAGTGAACTCGGGCATGCAACTAGACAAGGTGCTAGTAGAAGACAAATGGAACAAGTTTGTTCTCACTTGTGCCAGCCACATCGTTGGGGTTGAGCCTACTATTATTGAAGGAGACTAAGTAGAGAAATCTTGAGAGATGATTGGACATTACATTAGAGAAGAAAACATGAAGACAATGCCCCACACACTAATAACTAAAATTGTGCCAATCACCTTCACTAAAGTGAGTAGGCCGATGAGTTAGAAATCTTTCATTGACATTGTTGTGGTCACCATTCTTATAGAAACCATCATATCAGCATCATCGCCATTGATATTTGTAGTCTTATTAACAAATTTTAACCACATTTTAAATATAACATGATCACTTCCCAACTCATCCCATTGTAGGTCCTCCTTATGATATCTCTAGTAAGAGGTTGGAGACCAAAGGAATGATTTCCCTACTGTGATATGGAGTGAGGCAAGCACCAATATACAATGATGGTCAACTTCATAGTGTGGATGTGATCTCCATTTATATTCCGATCTTTAGATGATCACTCATAATACTTGTATGGTAGTTGTCTCAATATATCATATTGCAAACATGTTCCTTGCTGGAGGTTAGGAAATTAAGAACAGGGGCTACAAAATATAGTCGTAGGCTTACTAATTGGAAGGTGTAAATAAGGTTGGGAAGTCTTTCGAGGAAGTGTTGTAACTTAAAGTGGAGACATCACTAGGAAATATACCATTGAAGTAGTGGAGGAGGTCCTAATGATAAAAGACAACCTAGAGCAAACTCTGCGAGTAAGCTTGTCTTTCAACCTAAAACATCGTGTTGAACAGAACTAAGTTCTAATAAAAATCTCAGCATCTTTACTTAGACTGTTGCTAACATGCCAGGAATAAACATCAAACTCGCCTTCCATAGGCTAAATATTAAGATAGAGGTTAGGCTTATCAAGAAGAAAAATAAGAGAGACTACAATGATCATGGCCTAAACCCATTATGCAGGACCTCCACAAGCTTATGGATGCTAACTTCATTAGGAAAGTTAAATACTTTGATTGGATCTCCAACTTGGTAATGGTTGAGAATGTGAAAGCAAAATGGAGAATATACACGTAGTTTACCAACTTGAACTCACACAAATTATGGGTGCTCGCTCTGAAGATTGACTTGTTGGTCAAGTTGGTTATTGGATTCCTAATTATGTGCTTCCTTGATGTGTTATCAAGTTATCAATAAATGAAGATGCATCCTGATGAATACAAGAAGACATCCTTCATCATAGGGGAAATATTGTATTAATACTAGTTAATGCCTTTTGGACTAAAGCATACAGGGGCAACTTATCATCACATGATTACCTGTTAATGAAAACTAAGTAATTAAACAAACAAATTCAAACTTTAAAGAGACATTTGCACACTAAAATATATAATACGTGACTTAATCTACCAAAGTGTACTTTATGTATAGGTTAATGTAAGTTCCTGGTGTTCCTCATCACCATAAAAGGTATCAAAGTGAACTTTAATAAAGTGAAGATGATCTTGGATATGCCATTACCCAAGACCATAAGATATTTTCAATGTCTCACTAGTTTATTAGGCTCAAATGCTTTATCTTTAAGTCAAATAACCTTAACAAAGTTTGATGGAGCATCAAGCATTTCACATGTAGCATGGAACATGAGGTCATTTTCCAACAACTTATACTTCTCATATCCTTGCATCTATTATTATAGAGCCTATAATTAGGGAAAATCTATTTCTATTCCTTAGAGTCAATAAGGATACTCTTAGATTTGTCCTAATCCAAGAAGAAACAATAAATAATTAGCTCATTTACTATGTAAGAAAGAGATTCAAAGAGCCAAAAATTAAGGTAACCAATCATGCAAAATTGGTGTGGGTGCTCATAATCTCAACTCAACAGCTCAAACCCTAATTCCAAGCATACTCTATCCAAGTTAGCACTTAGTATCCCCTTAGATATAAACTTGTTAAACTTGGTCATTCAAGTTGGCTACTTAAACTATTAGTGGAGTTGAGTGAGTTTTAAATCCCCAACACATCACAAACTGTTGCAAATCTATTTTCATGACTTTTGTTTTGATGATTGACAAACACTGTTGATTATCTTGGACTGATTGTTGTTTCTAAC
>NW_021320143.1:26024-29940 GCF_001605985.2 Dendrobium catenatum | reverse complement strand
TGCTGGCGACAGGCTCGTTTCTTGTTCTACAAGTTAAAGAAATGGAATTCTAAGAAGAAAAAAATTTTTATGTATTATGACATTGTGTCCTTCCAAATGGGGTCGGAGGCATTTTTAAGAATGCGTGTCCCAATTTAAATTAAAAGTTTCTATCTAGAGTAGTCTGCTATTGACCGAGCATTTCCTCTAATAACTCCTCTTCTTGACTTTATTTGTTGACCCTAAAAGCATTCGATGAGGTTCACGGCTTTCTACAACAAGGCGGAGAGAATGGTTCGCCACCCTGGGTTCTATAAGTTCGACGTTCTTATCGCCGTCAGGTTTGTACTTTCTTTTTCAAGTCATCCTTTCTCTTTTTTTTGTGTTTTGTTCAGTTAAATGGACTTAAATGGATAGAAAATTCATTAACGCTTTCCTAAATTAAAGAAAGGCTGTATAAAATTAAATGGTGAATTGCTTTAGATAGGATTCATTCTTCAAATTATCAAAAAGTTTTTTTAAAAATTTTTTTTTAAAAAAAATTAAATTTCTACTCGACCAATCAATTTGGTGAAAGATGTCCTTTTCCATCACGTCTAGTTCAGTTCATTCTTGGATCCCAGATTTTAGCCTTTGATCTGTTGCAGCACTACTTTCTTATTCATTTTGAATTTGATAATTTTGGTGAATGTAGAAAATTTTTGATCTCGTATTTGATTACTTGCTTTTGCTATCGGCTCCATGTTTTATTGGTTTCTTAGAAATTTCATTTATTTTATGGTTTTGTGTTCTTCAGTGGAGGAGGTGCTGTTGCATATGTTGATGCAAGATCCAACCCAAGTTCTAAATATGATCATGGAGGTCCTAAGAAGAAATTGGTTGTTCTTGGAATTGGATGTGCAAGGACAAGTTTCCTGAAAAATTTGGACACTTCCTTGTATGATATTTCGGTTATTTCACCTCGCAACTTCTTTACATTCACTCCCTTGCTACCAAGCGTTACATGTTGAATAGTTGAGCCTCGTAGCATCGTCGAGCCAATTCGCAATATCATGAGAAAGGTCTAAACATACCATCAAATGTATGTTATTCTTTTATTAATCCATTAGACATATATCTTGGCTAGGAGCCTAGATATAAAAGCTTATTGTAGAATTAGAATTCAAAGTGAATGCTTGAAGTAGGAATTTGTAATTCATGTGGTAAAACAAACTAATGATTGGTCATGCTTAGTTTAACTCGTGCTTAAGTATGCGTAGAGGCAAAGGCCTACCTTATGCTAAGGCTAGCTTAGGAAAATGTACTTTTGTCATTTATGCTTAATCAATGCTAAGCTAAGCTCAGACTCGAACCAAACAAACCTTAAAAATTTTAGTGTGAACTAATTACATTAATGTTTTATGTAAGTTTTTCCTAAACAAAGAAATTATATTTTTTCTTCTTCAAAATTGTCTTCAATAGTTGTGGAGTTTGGATAGATATATTTCATTGAGTCTTATATAGGTGCTGTTTGGTTTGCTACATTAGGAGTGTAAAGTATTCCAAATGCACTGTAAACTCATTGCCAATACCACCATTGGTTTCCACCTCCATCGTCGCCTGACGACCATAGCCTGTTGCTAGTTATCATATGGACTACCACAGCCAGCTGTTTGTTTCCGACCATGACTGGCCATCAGACGTCATTGCCACTAGCCTACCACTTGACGACCAATGACCACCTATCCATCGTCATTTATCGTAAGCCAACCCTGCATGGTGGCCACAACCTTTTTGCATTTTGCATTATATTTATTTTATTTTAAATCAAATAAAAAAATTAATATCATAAATTACTTTTACAATCTTCCAAACAACTCCATATTATTATTTTAATATTACATTCATTTTAGACTGCATTCTTTTTTAGGCAACCAAATAGCACCATAGTATTTTATGTGCAATTAACTTAACACAAAAGGTAAATAAGATGATATTAGGATTTTGGTATGAAAAGTTCATTTGATGAGTCAACTTAGTGTTTGAGCTTGATTGTGAATAAGAGTTGAAATCATTTCAGAAGAGTGCCCCTTTGGGGATGAAAGTGAGAGGTCAAAGATATTCCCCTACTTTGTCCCTTTAGGGTATTTAAGACAATTGGGTGAATGTTATTTTGGTATCATGGTGAGATACATCATTGATTGGTTATCCATAATGCTCCAAACATTAATTATTGGTTCAAATTTTCATCAATTGAGCATACTATGGGTATTTAGTTGATTAAAGGTTAACAAATTAAAAATCTTTCTCACAATTTTCTCAATGACTGGAATTTGGCTACTTTTCATTATCATCCTCTCTCTCTCTCTCCTCTCTCTCTCTCTCTCTCTCTCTCTCTCTCTCTCTCTCTTACTATCTATAGGTTATTGGGTGGAACATGAAGCTCTTTCAGCTTTTTAGAAGAGAAAGAGAGAGAGAGGGGAGGAAATAATAGGATAGAGCTATTCAAAACAAAAATCAATAATGATTGTCTTCCCCTTCTAATTATAGACTATTTCATCTATTTATATAATTCATAGGCAACATAAATCTATATAAGAACCCAAAATAAGTTCAATGGAAATACTAACAAAAGTATGGTCAAAATCCAAATAGTATCTAATTTTCCTTTACTATCATCATAAGTAAGGAAATAAGTTGGGTGAGGTGCAAGTGATATAACTAATGGAGGGGTGGGTGATGAAGTTCCATAAAGTGATGAAAGCAATAAGTCGGTTAAGATTAAAGTTATAAAGCCATTTGAAGAGTAGATAACAATCCACTTAAAGAGTAGATAATGAAGTCATTAGAGGAGTAGGTGATGAAGGAACATAATGTTGTCTAGGAGATGACATTGATTATGAAAATGCATAATTAGGCATGTCAGGGTGTATGAAAAAAATATCAGAAGAAGAGCGGGTTTATAAACTACATAAAAAAGTGCAATCGATAATGCCATTTCAGTATAAGGGACAACACCGATTGAGAGGAAGCTTTGGAGTTGTGTAAAGAGTGTAGATGATGAAGAAACACCATTGATGTCCTTTAGAGTTTGATGATGGAGTATTTCGATGCCTTGCTACCCTTGTCATTATTTTGGAAGTGTAGGGTGAAATATATTTAAGCTTGAAACTATTTTTATTTTACTTGATAAATTCACACTTAAAATGATTTTTTTTTAAAACTTTTGTTCGAAGTTGATGTGGATATATGGCTCACTCTAAGGAAAATCATAAGGGTTGGACACCTGTATTAAGAAATCATATTCTAAATGTGAATTTTCTTGGGGAGTGTAGCATCACTGAGAAAGGAAAATAAAAAAGCAAAGCTTCTTGCACCCAAAAAGTAAACATATTGTAAACAATTTTTTTTTTATGTTAGCTGCTATATATAAGAGTTTTCATATAAGGAGGTCGTGGGCAAAATCATTTTTTTATTGGGTAACATATTGAGTAGAGAGAGTGTTGCAAATGTGACTGATTGGATATAAATAGTATTTTTTTGAAAAAAATTGTTTGAAATATCAAAAAAGTTCACATAGAAGTTCCCAAAGCAGATTTGTTTGATGGAGAGAGAATATGAAATTGAAGTTGGGCCCAAAAGTATCCCTTTGCATCTTATTGACATAATCACGATCTTACGGAATGGTTCTTTTGGTAAATGTAGGAATGATGATTAGTTCATTAATGTTTGTCATTTTATAATATATAAATATCGGAAAAAAAATTGCTACGAGAGATTACACCATGTTATGGATGATTTTGAAATTAGTTGTCCTCATAAATGTACTTGGCATTCTATCATTCTTAATTCAGCAACTATTCTACTTACATGGCTTCTAATTATCATGATATTTTATTGTTTCTATTTCCTCCCAGAATTATTGTTGGGAGAAATTCTTAATTGAGATAAAACTTTC
>NW_021320143.1:22575-25924 GCF_001605985.2 Dendrobium catenatum | reverse complement strand
CTCTCCATTCAACCATTGATTCAGTAGTTCCAAGAGGCGTTTCAGCCACCTCAAGGATTTCCACCGTAGAGGAATCAGGAGCATGCCATCATGTTGGAGGAGGGAGTGGCGCCCAGTAGTGTATGAGCTTATTACTACCCTCAATTCCATATGGACGAAATATAAAGGTTGGTTATAGAGATGTTAGAGGCAGAGATCATCAGACCTAGCATCAGTCCTTTCTCTAGCCCCATTCTATTGGTGAAAAAGAAGGATGACAACTATCATTTTTGTTTGGACTACATAGCACAAAAAGGAAACTATATCTGATAATTTTCCTAAATAAGTCATTGATGAGCTGTTAAATGAATTGAGTGGGACCATAATCTTCAGCAAGATAGACTTGAAATCAGGTTACCATCAGATTCGAATGAATAAGGTGGATGTACACAAGATGGCCTTTAGAACTCATGAAGGGCATTATGAGTTTCTAGTGAAGCCGTTTGGCCTCACTAATGCCCCTGCTACTTTCTAGGTTATGAATAAGGTTTTTAAACCTTATCTTAGATGATTTATTTTGATATTCTTTGACAACATCTTGGTCTACAGTATGATAGAGGAGGAGCACTGGGAGAATTTGAAAAGAGTATTAGAGGTATTATAGGAGCACCAGGTGAGGGCTAATTTAAAGAAATGCTACTTTGCACAAGCTAGGTTGGAGTACTTAGACCATGTGTTATCAAAAGATGAGGTGGAAGCAGATCAGTCCAAAATTGAGGCCATGCTAAAGTGGCCGGTGCTGAATAATCTGAAGGAATTGAGAGGATTTCTGAGACAAATAGATTACTACAAGGAGGTTCATTAAGGGGTACAGCTCCATAGCATGGCCACTCATTGAGTAGTTGAAGAAGGAAGGGTTCCTATTGGGGGAAGGCAGCCACATCAGCATTTGAGAGCTTGAAGAAGATGATGACTGTAGTGTTTGTCCTAGCATTGTCAGATTTCACTCAGACCTTCATTGTGGAGACAGATGCATCTGGGTACAAGCTTGGTGCAGTGCTAATGCAGAGTCGTAGGCCCATTGCCCATTTTAGCTAGGTATTGACTGCTAAAGCCCGGTTGAAATTTATTTATGAGAGAGAATTAATGGCCATCATAATAGCCATCCAGAAGTGGCGGCCCTACTTCCTTGGGAAACATTTTATTATCAAGACAAATCGGCGGAGCTTGAAATTGTTGCTAGAACAATGGATGGTGATAGAGGATCATCAAAGGTGGATGTCGAGGTTGCTCGAGTAAGACTTTGAGATCTAGTATAGGCCTAGAGTGGAGGCGACTAATGCGTTATCAAGATGCATGGGGGAGCTGCAGATAGTGGAACTATCTATTCTGTTGATGCTAGACTGGGAGGCCTTTAGAGAGGAAAGTGCTAGAGATGAAGGTTTGGAAAAGATTAGGTCAGATTGGAAGGGGATGCATAAAAATGTATAGGAGATGGTTGCCAAAAATGAGATCACCAGGAGGACTACTATAGCTATTAGCTCTACCGGGCAAAGTGTGGGAGGAGATATCTATGGATTTTATATATGGGTTGCCCTGATCAGAGGGGTTCATGGTTATCTTGGTGGTGGTGGACAGGTTGACCAGGTATGCACATTTAATTCCCCTCCGACACCCCTACACAATAATGATAGTGGTTTGAGCTTTCATCATGGAGGTGGTCAGGTTACATGGAGTACCTGAGGCATTCGTATTTGATAGCAATAAGGAGTTCCTCAACCATTTTTGGAGAGATTTGTTTAGACTACAGGGGGATGTTATGAAGAGGAGTACATCTCTCCACCCACAAATGGATGGCCTGACAGAAGTAGTCAACAGGAACTTGGAGACGTACCTGAGATACTTTGTGTCAGAGATACCCAAGATATGGGCTAAGTGGCTATCTTGGGTGAAGTACTAGTACAACACATCTTTTCATTTTGCTTCACATATAACCCCATTCAAGGTGTTGTACGAGCTGGATCACCCATACTTGGTGGACTTTGGGAGTAGCAGTACACCCATTTTTTTAGTTGAGGAATACTTGGAAGAGAGGGATTGAGTGCAAGAGGAGTCGAAGAGGTATTTATTAAGAGCTTGGCAAATTATGAAGAAAAAAGCAGATGGGCTTAGGAAGGACATCTAGTTTGAAGAGGGGGAAAAGGTGTTCTTGAAACTCTGACCATATAGGGAGAGGACAATCGCCCACATGATGAATGAAAAGCTGTCTCCAAGGTACTATGGGACTTATGAAGTATTGGAGAAGAATGGGGCAGTGTCATATCGACTGACATTACCACAATCGGAGATGATACACCCAGTTTTTCATGTCTCTAAGTTGAGGAATTCTAGTGGTGACAACACAGCCAACCCCGAGCTACCTGCGACGCTTACTTAGGATTTAAAGGTGATTCTGGAACCGTTGATGGGAGTGCGCAAGAAAGATGATGGAACTAAGTAAGTGTTGATCCAGTGGAATAATCTTCCTGACTATAAAGCCATGTGGTAGCCAAATTAAACAACAGTTTCTAGATTTTCACCTTGATTACAAGGTGGTTCTTTGGGAGGGTGGTAATGTTTAGCCTGTGTTGGCTGAACTGGCACAACCGATTTAGCAATTCTACAGGAGGTTGTAGTAGTCCACCTCCTTCATCCCTTTTCCACCTATTAGGTGGGTCCTATCCATCAAATAGTTTTAAAAAGGGAAAGGGGTGGGGCGGCTTAAGCTTTGGAAGGGAAAATTAATTAGGAAATATTTTTTATTAAAGTGCATGAGAGAATTTTGGAGTTTTCATGTTTTCATTGATTGTGAATTAGATTTTTTTGGTTCTTAGGCTCTACACTCTCTCATCTAGAGATTTGGGAGAGACGATCCTCCTCTCGAATTGGGGATCACTGAAATTACTAAACGACAAGAGGGGGGTGAATTGTAAAAATCTTTTTCTTAATAAAAGTAACCCTAAATAAGAGTTCTAATTTTTTTGTTGTTTTTGAAATTTTATAACAAAATCTTAAGCAAGTTTTCTTCCACAAATTTTCACCATGCCATAGTTATGAAAATTAAATGCAAGTAAAAAGTAAACAACGATAAGGAAAAAACACACCAAGAATTTTATAGTGGTTCGGTCAAAATATGACCTACGTCCACTCCCCGGAGTCCTCCACTCCGGGGTTTTCACTATCAAAATAGTTCTCCTTTTGCCCCCCTCAGCAAGGCGGAGAAGCCTTTATAAACCTCCCTTTCACCAACCCGGCGTGGCGGAATGCTAAACTCTGTTTCGCCCTCCTGGCGATGGCAGAGAACCTTCTCGTTTTTCTCCCTCTTGGAGAA
>NW_021320143.1:0-15971 GCF_001605985.2 Dendrobium catenatum | reverse complement strand
GTCTTAAAAGGGGAAGAAAAAATTGCAATTTATGAAGTGAGGGAAGCATGAGAGATTGAGGGATTCGGTAAGTGACTGCGCTGAGCAAATACCAATACTGAAAAGAAGCCTTAATATACTTTTAGAGAATTATTTAGGATGTAGTAATATCATGACATGCATCTAGTTAATGAAGATCTTAATTTTTAAAACTTGTTATAAAATTGATATTGTGTATATCAACAATATATGAAACCAAATATGAAAAATTATGAAGCTAATGATTACGTTTGAAATTGAAGAGAAGTGTTTGCGTTGGAAAAATTTCAATGCAAGATTTGAATGACATTTAGATAATTGTTCTCAAAATTAAAAACACACTTCTCAAAAAAATTTCTATATTCCCTTCAAGAAAAATGACCTTAATCAAAGATTGTGACAAAGAAAGTAATCCCAAATGAAGTCTTAATCTATTGATTGGAAAGTGAATTATAATAAAGAAATCACACATTCGTATACACATGCAGCATGCATATTTTTTTTTAATGTATCTGTTGATGCGTATTTGTAATTAAAATAACTCAAACTACCATAGAAAACTTTAAGAGACTTTGTCCAAATAAAAACCTAAATCTATTTTTGTTTTCGTTTATCACCTCTCTAATTGCCTATAAGCCAAAATGCATATACACAATTTTCCTTAATATAAAAGATTCCTCATTCACTGACGAAAACAAAATTTTTTAACCCAGACATAAAAAATTCTTCTCAAATAAATTTTATACTCACACAAATAATAGAATCTGTCCAAATAAAAACCTCAATCTATTTTTGTTTCCATTTATCACCTCTCCAAATGCCTAATAGCCAAAATGCATGTACACAATTTTCTATAATATAAAAGATTCCTCATTCACAGATGAAAACAAAATTTTTTAACAGACAAAAAAAATTCTTCTCAAATATATTTTTCTACTCACACAAAACTTTCCATTTACCTCTCGTACTTCGTTTTAGTTCCACGTTTATCAATTTTCTCATTTCAAGTAAAATTTGTAATATGAAATTAAAGAAACCAACCATAATAAAAGTAGCAGATAATCATAAAGGCAGTAACTGTGTATACTTTGGGAGTCCCAAAGGTCCCAAATCACATGCAAAAAGAAAAATAAAGTATTTATAGGAGGAATTTCAGGTTGAGAGACAACTGTAGTTTCGACCTTGTGGGCTCTTTCGATTCAGCTTTGTCAAGCTTGATTTGTGTAGCAAATCATATATCTTGTAGTATGAAAGACCCCCTCTTTTTTCAATGTAGACTTGTAAAAGAAAGATTTTTTGATTAGAACATCAAAATAACTCCCTCTGATATGCTCCATGTTCTTTCCTTGAAAACCAGTACGCTAGATGAGATCCAATGTAATATACATACACATTGAGTCAAATTTATCAAATTTATTCTCTTTGGGGTGATTATAGGGGTTAATACCTGCCATTAATGACGTGTACGTGTCCTCTAATCGGTGAATTTTCCATCAATGGTTATGACCCAGGGCCCGCTGAACTGAGTGGTTTTACTGCCAAATGGAACCACAAAATACCGGTTATGGCCAGAGTCAATACGCTCCTTAGTGACATCAAATCCTTGAGTTTTGAATCAATAGGATATGATCAATAAGGCACAAAGACCACTGCTATCTAAGGTGGTTTATAATTTGTCCCCTTAGATAAGCATTCACCCAAGGTCAATAAGGTTCGCTTGGACGAAGCAACCCATGGCTGCTGATAAGGATCATTTTATTAGGTTTGGTCGACTACCTCCTCTACCAAAGTAGACCTAGGACCACAATGGCCCCAGATGACATAACCATGGGATCTTGATCGGGTCTGTCATTCATTCTCCCACCATCTGCTTTAAACTTAAGATGGTGAAATTTCTACCATTAAATGTTAAATCTTCAAACCTTCAAACATCCCAAACCTATGCTGCCATTATATGCCAGATAAATGTATCATATATGCATCTGATTGACGACTAGACTTAATTGGAAGTTCTCTCTCGTTATCGAGAGGGATAATTAACTATAGGGGATTGTGCCTATTGGAAACCAGATCTCAAATCATAAAGTCCTCACATAATGAGGGTTAAATCTCTAGGGAGTGTCTTATCTATAAATTCTACAATGTTCAACTGACCTCCAAAATTTACACTGAATTTAATCATTAAAACTCTTCCGAAAGGAAAAGCAACGAGCGGAGGTGGGCCCAAATTTTGGACCCCACATACACATAAAAGGAAACTGAAATTGATAAAAAAAAAACCCTATAAATTTGACATATACAAAAGTACGAGCATAACAACAAACATATACGCTTATTCATCAATGCCAAATTTATATTTACCATTGTTCACATACTTTTGCCAATATAATTATTTACATAATAAATAAATAAATAAAAAATTTTGCAAATAGATACTAACCTCCACCATAATTTGCTAAACGTTGGCCATCAATCTAAATGAACACCATCATCCACTAAATTTAACTTGAAAGCTATTCATTGGATCAATAACGCTAACTCTAATATTTTCGTGATCAACATTCAATATTTCTCAAATTACTTTTGTGCTCTAATAAATAGGTTTAAATTATCATCCATACATTCATATATCTATACTCCATACTAAGGAGAATAATTAGTTCATATTGACAAATGTTTAGATTCTTTTGAGTCGAACAAGAGATATAGAGATTCATGAATAAGAAGACTGTTTTGAAATGAGATACTTACAATTGGTAAAAAGAATCAAAGCGTATAGTTGGAATTAGAAATACTAATATGAAGAGAATAAGAATTATCTACAATCACAACAGATTTCTCTAAGCAATAGCCATTAATAAATAGGAATTTATATTCTTATCTTTTTGGGCTTAGGCAATATACATTACACTTAAAAAATATTATAAATATGTAACAAGTTGTAATGAAAGAAATAGGTCACAGAACATTTCTACACATACGGGAGTTCAACTTGCCCATCTCAACTATATAGAAAAGAATAGATGTAGATAAACACTCTAATGTAATATCAAAAGCAATATAAGGAATTTCTCTCACTTAATCTCTCGACACGACAGCCGCGGAGGAAATGCTCAAATAGATCAATTTCTCTTTCAATTGACAAATGTATGTTCACGAAACATTCCATCTAGATAAGGAAATGCTCAATACTAGTCAGTCTCAGACAGCACAATACCAATTCTGAGGAGCAATATGCGAGCTTCACCCTACAAATATAGTAACAATAAAACAAGATGACAAGAAAGACCATGGACTCTCTCCATGGGACCCTATTGCACCTTCCCCGTAGGTTGAATTGGGCCAAGCATACAGTGGAGTAGTGAATCTTCATTACTTTATTACCCTGTCATCACTAATAGGGTGGACATATACAGTCTCGAATAGAGTATGCAACCAGAAACACGGAGCATCAGGTCTGCTATTCCAATCAGCACACTTCGATAGCACTCATCACATCACTTGGTAAAGCGTAATCTGTACAGTTTTTTGTTTGTATCCTTATTTTTTTCAACATAAGAGATACGGTGGTTGAGAGTGCGGACAGCTGTTGTGACCATTACGCTGGGAATACTACTACTACCTCTTCCTACCTAGAAATCGATGACATAAGTTTTTCCCTCTTGCTGGCCGATGCATTGATTCGGGGACTTTGCCTGGCAGTGGTTATGTTTTGTGATTACAAAGGATTCCGAGGGTCATATCGCCGAGACGTCTATCCGCGACCATAGTCCGGCAGTTTTTTTCCCTCGTAGAAGTCTCGGGCATCAGGCCAAGGAATGACCATTCCCGTCAATCCCCGTACGGCAGTAACCCCAGAGCAGTCCTCCGGGGGAACGGAGCGAGATGAGACGCCACACTTATCGGCTTGGGTTCCTTATATTACTTCAATGGCTGGCAATCGCGCTTACTGGAGGTACAACACGAAGACCTTTTGGAGAAATCCCTAACTCATCACGATCACTAGTACATCCAATACGACCATACTCAGTCTTTGATATCGCAATTTCGTACTCATCCGTTTCTTAGTAACGCTCTTTATGAAAACGCGGTCTTTTCCTTTACTCACCGCATTTGGACCTGCTCCACTCTCCCTCACAGTTACTGTATTGTAGAAATAAAAACAGATCACCCCGGACCGATCGATTGGAATTAGCCTCTAATGGAAGATTCGCCACTTTCCACACAGAAGGTCTATAAGCGGCAACTGAGGGTGCATCACTCCCTTACCATTGGTCTAGAGGCGAGCGAATAGCCTATGATCGACCATTATTCAGCGATGAGAATGATAAAACAAGGGGCATCGTAACGTATGCATAGTACAAGCGTCAACCACGTGATAATACAATCGCCTCGCTGATCCAATAGTAGATAAATCTCTGTTAATAGTAGACGAAAATATGGCAAAGCTCGCTTGCTGGAATGATCTACTCACACAGGAGGCGGGACATAGTACAGCGGAGTGTCATATTGGAGTCCAATGGCCATCGTCAAAATAGTGAATCTTTGAGTGGTTCTCAATGCAGGCAACAAGTTGAAGTTGGGATAAAAGCAGGGGTAAGGGGATAGAGTAATAGTTATAATTCATGCCCCGAGACATGCTCATCCTATTGTATCTGAGTGTGAACTTGATATCTGTATATCCTAGGTTTAGGATGGAGCCCTAGAGGAAGGCGCGAGGAAGCGAGAGGAGAGGGGAGAGATGTAGATTGTGAGTTAATAGACATTGTGCAAATAGAATATTATGTTCCTTATCACCGCAAAGAAGGCTTAGGGCAAAAGATAATTATGTCTATGTCTAGTGTGGATTTCACCTGTTGACAAGCGTAGAAGTGTAGAGTAACTAAGAGAACATGTCCTTGTGATTGAATGGAGCTTGATTTGTGTGAGCATCAGAGACCAGACCATAGCACTCACATATTGCAATCGTGTGATTTCTCGCCGTGAGGATTAGCCGAGTATATAAAATGGGTACCAAGTTGGATGTGATTTCTTTTAGTTGGTATACTATTTGACTGCCTACCCACATTTTAATACAAATAGAATAATATTTTTGAAGTTACACCTAATATGGATTCTCCTTAGGTTTACACATGTCCACAAACCCCACGTTCTCCTTCACTTTGAATTATATGATAGACTCACATAGTTGAGTTTATGGGTTCCATTGGTGTAACTTAGCGACCCCTATTCATTATAATGATATGCAGAATAGTTTCACTCTAAGTACCTTGTGTTTGCAGATATTATTTTTATAGGGAGTAATTTGTTTTGTTTACTGTTTGGACGAATTTAATAAAGTTGATGTGGAGGGAGATGCGGATATATACCAAATGTAGGATATTAATGGGCCGAATTCTCGTTAATTTGTTGGCTCTCATCTTCGGAACTGTATATACGACTTCCATGTGCTCTTACCAGCCATAAGTTTTGACAGAGATATAGATCCGAAAAGATTCTAACTCCTACTCATTTGAATCTAGATGTTAAATATCATGATGTTCATACCAACCAAAGTACAAGTCATTATTAGTCGACCTATTACTTAGATTAATCTCTTATAACTTGAGCCCTTCTCATTCTCTGACCTAGAGTTCAGCCACGGGAGAGCACAAGAAGTGGAATAACTTAGAGAGGAAAATTGGCGATCGAATCCAAAGTTAATTATGACTATACCTGCCTGACCGTTCTACCTCTCTTAAATATTTCTGAGTGGAGCCTATGCCATCTCATCGTAATCTAACCTTGCTACAGCCAGACCTGCGAACATCACGATTACTATACTCGAAGTAGCCATAAATATCCACTTACAATTTCTACTACCAAGCATAGTGAACACTACTTGCTCGAACAATCACAGTCATCTATTAGATTAAAAAAGGCTTATGCCTACAGTCACCAATATACAAATACACGATTACCAAGGACAAAGTCTGATGGATATATACCTCTTTGAGATCAACATGCCAAATAATATGCATTGTTGCCTAATTGACCAGCCATACGAGGAAGACTAATTAAAGATATTTATACTCAGTATTTCATTTTTTAATTGTGACTTTTAGAGGACCTTCCATGTACTTCTAGTCCTGTTAACATAATCGCCTCAATGCAGCCACTGAATTTGGAATCTTGAGACTGCTAATGGTATAGCTGTATCAGAGAGACGAGTGCATGTTAATCCCTCTTCTATATTGCATACCAAGTCTTAGGTTACACTATGGACATCACGATTTAGTATCATATTCATTGAGGGTTTGGATCCTGATATAATGACCCACTTCAGTGCACCTAGTAGCAAAATTATTCCGACAAGGCACAAGTCTATGTAGTACCTATGTTCTAACACACATTGGAAAACAATCACGAGGTAGACCTTGTGTTTTATCTTAGCTCTATTATCACCGAGTCGCTACTCCCAAATTGCTGTGCATGTCCTACTGTCCTTAATCATAAAATCCTACATAAATTTCACCTTTAATATGTATATTTATATTAGCTAAAATTACACTTCCACAAAGCAATACCATATGAAAAAAAGATGTTACTAAACTTGAACGAGAATAGCATCCTATCAATTATTAAGATCATATAACTTATAATGAATTAAATGAAGACCAAGTATTAAGAAAACGGAGGCATATCAACACATTCTACAAACAAAATAGTAAAGTGCCTTACATAATATTATATTTTCAGAATAGCACAGGGCATGCATGATTAAATAAATCCTACAATAACTCAATATATAAGCAAAAGAAGGTCTGAAGGTAAAGTCTGGAAAACTAACTCAATTGATAATTCTAGATAGTCTATTATGTATTTTACTCTTATCTAGAGGCAATGAGCAAAAATGAATCTAATTATGGATTGTGTATGCTCTATAACTCTGCATCTATGAAATGAAGGAGTGAAAAAGGAGCGTTAATTTATAGTTACCACGAGATATTCATTTCCAATTATTCTATTAGTTATTACATGATCATCTTAATAAGGGAGGTAAAAATAAATATATCTAGCTATCATTCCATCGATTTGGCGGTTTCTAGTGATTAATTATATTACTTTTCTCTAATCAAGTTCTCAATTTTGATATTTGGCTATTAGTGAGATTGGCGAGTGTTAATTGTCAGTCACATTGTGGGAGCTCTTTCCTTACTGGACTGCATTCCATCGTCTTTTTTTGGCTCAGTGGGACTGTACAAGGGCCCACTAAACGATTGGGTTTTGACCTCGGCCCCATTTCCGCGTAACAAGATGGTGGATCGATCCTAAAATAATACTGGCGATTACTATCTGAGCTTATGGGATGGACCTAATTGGCAGTCACTGAGGGTTTCTGGCTAACTTTAGTATTGGTATATTCCTAAGGACTTGTTCTCACACTATCTACTCAAGCTTCTTCTGCATCATTTTGTATATACTCTTAGTTGCCACAACAAAGTTTCAATATATTCTGATATCATTCGAGAGATAAGGGGCTTTAGATCTTTTTCATCACGTATATAGTCTGATTATAGATGTTGAGTTTAAGTTACTCATGTTCAATTTTATTCTTTATATGGTGAAAATAATATTTTAATTACTATATAGAAATACTTTGAGCCAGAGCTGAATAGAGATTTAACGTTGTAGGTTAAAGTTTTAAGTGCGCTATGAGGATTCCTCTCTAACATGCTTGGAGGTGTTTATAGGTTCAAAATTGAATTGCATAATGACGCTTTGAAGATAACAAGAATAACTAGCCGTTTCTTTAATTTACACTGTAACACCTATTTTTATAATTTTATTTGTGCTTCTTAATTCGTCATTTTTGTTTGCAATGTTTTGCGTTGCACTGCCACTGCTGCATTTTAGGATCTAGTAATTATAATTACTTGTATGCACAATCGATCATCACAGTTACTATCCACCAGTTATTGGTCATTTTTGTAGCTCGATTACTAGTGTTAATGAGATTATGGATTGATGCATTGACTTAGTAGACACTTCAATCAACATTAGGTCTTTATTGATCATACATACAATCTTGAGCACTTTTGACCTATATCTATTGCTCCATGGCTATGGTGACCATACGTATTATTATTTGAAGATGTGTGAGCTAATATGATAGAAAATTTTGTCCACCTTCATCTGCTTGGTTGGCTCATAGATACGATCTCATGCGACGCTCGTCATTTGTCTTGAGAAATCTAGTTCTCTTCTTATGGTAACTCAGTATTATCTTATAGGCGAGGGTCTTTTCTCAAGGACACCAAATTTGTATATTACAATATTTGTAAACGTGTTAGAAAAAGTCCTACTCTGGTTAGATATTCGCTGTCATATATTAAGTGTTTCGTCCTCATATATATAGCGGCGCCCGCCCCGTGCTACTTCTTGGTTTGGCTTCCCTGAGATATACCATCGCCTATTTGTTGCTCCTGCATATCTCTTTGTGGGCCCTTATCAATAATTTTTTGACTAAGTGACATTTTAGCTCCCAACTCCCTCTTTCTGGCCACCTCACTTGACTTATGCATATGTCTAACAAAGAGTGCATAGTTTTCTCATATATCCGCATAACCCTTGGCTATGCTTTTGAGTAGAGAGGACCTGCTCCTCGTAATTATCATGGCCATCAGGCTAGATGCAATATATTTCATATATGAGTGCCACTGTAATATAGCATTGTCATGAAAAGATGACTAGGATTTTTCTTAGTTGCTAGGAACGCAAACTCAAAATTAATTGTAAATGAAGCGTCGAGTGAGCGCAGAGTTTTTGACATTTGTTTTTTTTCACTTATATCTTCGCGTAGATACAAAGATTCATTATATATATCATTCATCATTACATATCCATCGACCCTATCCATATATTCCATATGATCAAAATGGATCTACAAATACGCAACTTCTTAGATTCTGATATACTCGATTAATATCGAGATTGATTTTCACGACTCTTATTGGCGCGACCAGCTACTCACGCTCATAGCGCGAGATCGACTCATCTCGAAGTGTTCGTTTCCATTGTTCAATCCTTACAGTCTTCAGCCGGTTGCTGATGCGGCCAGCACATTTCTATGTAGCCCCTTTACACTTTATGGTCACATATTTGGCGTCCTTGACTTGTTAATGTTGGCTATACCTCCCTTTTCTTTCGAAATGAGATGGCAATACGTTAGCCCATAGTTTCTACTATGGGATATTGTATTTTGCCATACCCTCATTCTCAGCCGTTTTCTATCTCTCCTGTCTTTCTTCACTTCAACATTATATCATACTCGGACTTTAAAATATAGCTTGCCATATGTACACTAGATTGTGCTCACAATTTTGGGTGACGCATTTGGATCAATCCTCAGACTCGATAGTATTTATTTGCGAAGATTCTAGCTCTCCCCGATCCCTAATTAGTCACTCATCTGATAGGCTACTAGTCTATTAACAGCGTGAGCCTATATTTTATATACCCTCTTAGTCAAATGTATCTGATCTCCGCCTATATCTAGCTCGTGGTGGCTGGTAACACAATTACCGATTTGTGGGTCACACGCCGTCGTTCTCGTACTAATTCCACCGCGTTGGAGGCATATTTTACATGAATTTATTGGAGCATATAGTGAGCGGAGGTACATCCTTATAGTTCGAGGGATTCAGATGTAAAGAGTAACACTCCCATGCGCTCATGAAGTGTTATAATTTGTTATTTTTTTTAACTCATCCGACGTAGCATCTATGCTACTCTATCAACTCTAGCTCTCTAGTTTGCCGTAGTAGAGAGAGTAATTTATCTCTCTCATGCTTCGGTGATCCGATGGCCACCCACTTCAAACTAGGTAGTTATCTCGCCTTCGGGCTACATGAGCAGCCTTGTGGACTGTGGTAGTCATGCATCTCGCAGTATGTGGTCTTGCGATATTCTACCAGGCATACCAACAATACGAGCTGATCTGTGGGTTGGCTGAGTTCATCAGATGCTGATCGAAGACAGATTCAATATATCGCACTTTGTGTGGTCTTATTCACTAATTCACATCCAACGAGTGGGCGAGAGAGGATCGTATCAGACCCGCTCACATCGAGTCTAGTTCGATCAAACCTGGAGTTGATGTGTACGCACTCCAGTGTCAGTTGAAATGGTTCTATGAACCAGATGAACGAGGATCGCGTTCCATCTACTAATGAGTATACCTTATCGCCAGCCACAAGTGAGTTTGTCTTTGGCTATTCCAGGCGAGCCTCACAATGACTTGAGGTCTGCTATTTATCTAAGAGACACCTGAAATTCGCACACAATCTAGGAGCCTCTAGTGCCTACTATTGGCAAGCTTCCTAGGAGCGAGTCTTGTTGAAGTTCACTCCCCCCTTGATAGCGTGGTCTTTATAGCACTTTTGTTGTCCTTGTCCTCGATTATGCGATTCCTGGGCGCCGCCATTGGCCTTCTGGCTCTTTTTGTCAGGTTTACTTGCGCCGTCAGCTTCTGGGAGCCTGGAGATCTCTATATTTATTTGTGTCATGGATCCCGAGCTTGCTCCGTCCCTTTCCCCTCCCTTATCCCCCTAGCTTTTTTTTGCTTCAGTGTTGTCTTCTTACCTTGATTCCTTATTGGTTGGCTTTCACTCGGCTCTGTACATTAGAGGTTTATTTTGTGTTCCCTTGAATCGCCCCATCTTTTTCAGTCTACCATTGCCCACGACGGGGGTCTTATCCTACGATTATCTTTGCCCTCCCACCATCCGCTTGCCCCCGTGACTGCCGCGCCCACTCGGTCGAACTCCCAGTGTCTTCACCTGCACTTCTCCTATCACTCCTTTTTTTTTTTTTTCTTTTTTCATGTGCTTTGGGCACCTGACGACGCCATTCACTCACCACACACTCACGAGACATTATACCATTCTCTGCCTCCTTTTTTACTGTTGTTTTTTTATTTATAATTCTCATCTTCTTGCTGCGCACACTTGCTTCTACAACACGACAGCACACACATACACATCGACACTACGCAGCGTTCACGCTTTCACTCTCACACACTCTCTGCACCACGACCATTACTTTGCGAGATTTTTTGTCTGTTCCCACATACATATGTTTCATTGGTGCAATGATGAATTTTCTATCTCGACAATTGTGTAACATCAATTTGCCACATTCACCACACACCACAATCGGATTGGGCGGGCATCAGATCAACATCAGACACGATTTTCATTTGGATGAGATCACTTACTTGTCGGGCTATCCAATTTACATCATACTGCGACAGCATTTTCATGTCTGGGTTCTTTATCGAGACACTAATTTCGTCAGTGATGAGTAATCTTTTACTATTTACAGAGAATTGTGCATACAGAGATCCACATGCAACATAGACGTATATGGCATTTAGAGACAGCACTACACTAGACTCCAACCACGACATACTGACACACTTTTCTTTGGATGAGTCAATAATGTAATTTGTTGAAGTAGAAAAAATTAATTTGAGAAAGAAAATTTTTTTATGTCTGGGTTAAGAAATTTTTTGTTTTCGTCAGTGAATGAGGAATCTTTTATATTAAGGAAAATTGTGCATACTGCTTTTTGCGCTAATAGGTAGAATTAGAGAGGTATAAAATAGAAAAGCAAAAATAGACTATTGAGATTAATTAAGATGCAGAAAGCGTCTCTTAAAGTTTTATTTAAAAATTATTTTAACTTACAATTAAACGAATCACTGAATAAAAATACAAGATTAAGAAAAAAGTAATGCTCTCAAGTGTTACGAATGTGGATTAACTTTATTACTAAATTCAACTTTCCAGTGATAGATTAAATACATTTAACTTTTCTTTGGTCACAATCTTTGATTAAGGTCATTTTTCTGAAGGGAATATAGAAAATTTTTGGAGAAGTATGTTACTTGATTTGTAGCATACATATTATCTAAATGTATTACGAACTTTTCGCATATGAAATTCTATTCCAACGCAAGACCTTCCTTCAAATCTTCAACGTTCATTAACCTCAATAGTTATCATTTTGGTTTAAATATTTTGTATACACAATCTCAATTTATAACAAGTTGTAAAAATAATGATCTTTCATTAACTAGACGTGCACATCACGATATTATTCTTCTAATAATTCTCTCAAGTAGATTATAGGAGCATTCTTTTTACAGTATATTGGTATTTTGCTCACGCAGTACTCACAAATCCCTATCTCTCATGCTTCTCCTCTCTTCATTAAATTCAATTTTTTGTTCCTCTTTTGTACCTAAGATTGTTCTATTCATCTATATAATTCTTATGCATATAAATTATTTTGTAATATTTTTATCTCCTTTCTCCCATGGCTACATGTTTCTTACATACTCAAGTTTATTCTTTGGTCATTTCATTTGTCCAGGAAGTGGCATAAGTTCTCCACAAATTATACATCATTGTTTGGTACAAATCGATGGTCGGGATAGAGATAGTAGGCATCTAATTTACTTCATCAATTTGATATACTGATATAGTATGGCTTCTCTCTTGTTGATAGTTTAACGCATTTTTCCTTATCATCATTTCTTTCTACTTTTCAGTGTTTCTAATCTCATGCAAAGTGTTTTTATAGTCATGTATTATATGTTTTCGTAAATATATACTGTAATGTTTTTTTTTATTATTGTATGTTTGTTTATGTTTGTTATGATGTTTATGATGCTATTACCAAAGCTATTCTTATGTTTCACCTTAAATTTTAATAATATTATATATTAAATTATTTTAATAAGTTCAAAATGTCATTTTATGTTTTCTATAGAATATTATTTTTAAATAATTCCCTTTCCAGTTTAAAATGTTGCATTAGGGGATTGCTTTTCACTACCTATGTATATTGTATGTTTCTGATTTCAAATTGATTTAAGGATTAATAATGTTACATATATATAGTACTATTAAAGTGTCGTTTCTGAATATCTCAGTACAATTATATTCATGATTCATTTATTTTTTTTAATGCGATTAATAAAGTGTTAACGTTTAAGAAAATAGTATTTGTCCATCATTATATTATATATACAAACAACTTAAATTAGTTGAGGAAATTTCTTGATTCCTGTCTTTATCTTCTTATTGTGATTATGTGATATTTCCTGTTTGCTTATGAATAAAGCATAAGAAGTAAAAGGAACAAGGTATAATATTTTTTTACCATCAGGGATTGCTCACTGCGCAACTTCCTCATACATATTTTTTTGTGAAGAATCAACCCATCAATTATTCGACACTCTTATTTTCATGATAAGTTCAGCTAAACAAACCCATTATTATACTGAGAACATAAGAATGATCTTTGCTAAATCAAGTTATTTATCTAATTTTATAGAATAATTTATGTGTTCATTTTATGCTTTGTGTGATTTATATTATTTTTGGATGCTTAGTTGTTTTTTTATTTTTTGGCTCATATTTTATTTATACTTTGGTATTTGAAATGTTGAGGCCTTCTTTGGGTTTGATATTACTCCAAAGCTTTCTTATTTTATAATTACCTTGAAATAAATATTTTAAATTGGATTTCAAATCATATTGGTTTTTGGTTCTCATTTTGGTAATCTATAGTGAAAATTGTGTTATATTATATGTGTTTTTAATTATTTTATATGACTTTACCTATATTGTTGTTACTACGAAGCAATAGGCTCGTGTCGATCAATCATGCTGGGAAGTGGGGAAATTGGTGGAAGTTGTATTCAAGTTTTTTTTAAAATTTGGTTTTAATGATGAGATTTGAGATTTTTTGAATCTCAACTTTCTTGTGTCTACCTAAAGTTTTTCACTCTACTCGTTTCAAGTTCAAACCATGCAGTTGAAAAGTAGGCGCTTACTTCTATATTAATTTTTGTTTTCCTTGTTGGAAATCAATATGGTCCATTTAAATAATCTTTTAGGTATGCTTCAATGTTGTTTAACTTAAAATAATTCATTTAAAATTTATAACACCCTCTCTCCATTAGTCCCAATATCCACATAAGTTTAAAAAGAAAAGAGTTTCATTTTTCCTCGCCGAGGAAGGAGCGAATCAAGCTCATATTTAGCCATCTTGACTTCTCATCGATATGAATGTATGCAACTGTCTTACACTCCAATAGTTTATCCTTAAATCTGCACAACTTGAATTTTTTAACTTTAACTAGTTATTAGATATGAGTAAGAAGCAGTTTTTAAATCATGATAGCTTTTTACCTATAGAGTTTAGATAAGCTCTTGGTTACAGTTTCATTGAACAAAATAAATGAAAAATATTGGTTAAGCTTTGGATGAAGACATTGAAATAATATAATTAACAAAAGATGAGACATGGTGAAGGATAACACCCAAGATATGAAAATCCACCAGCAAGACAGTTGAGAAATCAAAGCCATGAGACTATATCTTCCCCACATAAATCATATTTCCTTCACATAAACCTAAAGACAAAATGACATGTTTACTTAAATATATATTATAATATTGCATAGATATTGGATAATATCGTTAAGAGCATGAAGCTAAATTTAGTAACGTTGTTCTTATTTCTTACTAGTTATTTGACAAGCCATGAGCATAACATCTAATTGCAATTAAGGCTTTTTTCGGCTCTTACAACCACAAAAAATCACATCCCTTCTAAACTTTATGTGTCTTATGCACTTATTTATCCAAAATTGTTCTGCTGCTTCTCACAATTTTCAAAGACATTACTTCCATGATTTTCATCATCTAGCAGCTCTGTAATAATATTAGAAATGTTGAAGTGATTAATCCCAATCATGAAGCTTAAGAATTTCACGAGTTGTAGTTATAAATGGAGTAGATTTAACTTTAATCTTTAAATTTTATATTTAATGTGACTCTTTAAAGTCTATGATCATTGGGCAATACTAAGTGTTGCGACTGCCATAAATTACCTAAAGTTAAGAGGGTTCAACATGAAGATATATACCACATAGAATTAAAAACAATATGAAGGGTGAAATATAATGCTGATCCACACCAATATACGAAATTTATTCTCTCTTCCTCATGTACTTCCTAAATGTATGGCGGCAAACAGAGACAAAACTTTGCCTTTTGTGCTTTTTCAATTTTGTGATTTTGTGCAGATTTTTTTTACCTTTATAATATGTTTTGAGTAATATGTACGCATCCACTGTTTCTAGCAAATTTACTTCTATCTATTACTGCTGCAACTATAGGAAAATAATTCACTGCTTCTATTATTCCAAGCCTTTCTTGAGACCATTGCAATTAATTTATCTATGTACATATCATAGCCATGTGTATGCCTTTTGAGACTCTCAGCCTACAGCTTTGTTGTATTTGGTATATTGGGCTTCCCAAATTTACTGCTATACGTTCTATATTTGGTTTTTTTTTAGTGACTTATTTTTATCATATTTTAGTATTTATTTGATCGAATAATGATGATAAGTCTGGATTACTTTCTCATTTAATTTTTAACTATTTAGAATGATTTGATTCTTTATAGTTTATTTGCTAGAATAATTTTTTTGACAAAGTAACTGATAGCATATTTCTTATTAATAATTTTGACCTCCAACTCTTATTATTTTTTTTTGTTTGAACTCATATACTTCTCAGTTTTTATTCTAAGGCTTCTTTTGGTTGTCGCTCTATTGTAAAGTGTTATTTTCATTTGATTTATCTTATTCACTTCAATAATACTTTCGCCTCGTATCTGCTAACCGTCTTTAAGTTTAAAGAAGCTAGTTTAGTTTTCTTATATATAATGTCTTAATTTCTTGGTTTATTGGTTTCGATTTAGTTTTGATCTCTAAGTATGTGTGTCTGAAGATTATTTGCGTGTAGTCTTTTCCTATATCTTTACTTCTAAAGATATCTCACTTTATTTAGTAGTAAAGTTGACATAAAATTAGTATATTTGCATCTTTA
>NW_021320142.1:1494691-1498525 GCF_001605985.2 Dendrobium catenatum | reverse complement strand
TGATTGGAACAAAGAGAGAGAGAGATATGGTTGGCTTTGATAACCTAGGTCATATTCACCATATGAATAAAACTGGGGAGAGAGATATTATACATGATCTTGTAAAGAAGCGAATAATTCGCTTTGATAACCCAGGCCACATTCCACTCATGTGAATGAATTAGGGAGCATAACTACAATAAAATTGATGTATGAATAAAATCCATATTAGGATAGTGGATCAACATTATCATTCCTGACTAACATAGGTTGGTGTAGACCGAGTATCACATTCTCTAAGGGATCTAAGCTAATGGTTTTGATATCCCAAACCACATTCAACTCATTTGAATGAACTGGGGAGCACGACTATCATAATTTGATTGATAGAAGAAATAAATTAACATATAGATAGTGGGTCAATATCGCCACACTTAACTAATATGGGTTAGGTATAGACCCAGTATCACCCTTCACAAGGGGTTTGAACTAGTGGTTTTAATTTCCCATACCACACTTGGGAGTGACAAGCAAAAATAAGGAGCTAGAACTTATGGTGAATTCAAAAGGTGTATGAATTTCATAAGCCTATACCATGATAGGCAAACCGTAAAGCTTGAATACACATGAATCATAAGATTTGCACTAGAGGAACAAGAAAAAGTTTAGGAAAATAATACATATTAGTTTTAATAACCCAGACCACACTTGGGGTAATAAGTAAAACTTGGAAGAACCAAACCCTCACAAGGGGGAAATAAGTTGAAGGTTTTTATGGAATGGCTCTAATGTGATTGGTGTACACTGACATAAGTATAAATATGCCTACGCCGTATTATCATATCACCTTTATGGATAGTCTTATACTCTTTATAACGAGCATCGTGTGATAAAAGACAAATTTTTGTGGTCACACAAACTGTTGAAAAGTAAGAGGAAATGCTTTAGGTGGCACCTATATAGAGGGATATTTACAGGTGGTAGGAAGGCTCCCCCTGTGATGTACAAAACTCAAACATATTACTTTTTCAAGTACTTCGTGCTGATGAGAGGTATAGAGTGGACACCATTTGCATTAATAAGTAGGTAAGCACCCCATTCATAGACTTTCTCTAAGATGAAGGGGCTTTCCCAAATAGACTTATACTTACCATTTCTATGACAATGAAAATTGATAGGCCTATGAAAGACAAAAACTAAGTTGCTAACCTAGAAAGTACGGGGTAAAATAAGGAAATTATGTGACTTGGCCAAATGGGCCTGGTACAGATTGAGATTCTAATGAGCTTATAGACGAAGCTCTTCTAAACCATCGAGTTCTTCCAACTGTAGTTGGGCATTATCCTTATAAGAAAGATTGTGACTAACTGTTATACGCAATGAGGGGAGATCAACCTCAAGTGGGAGGACTGCTTCAACCTTGAAGGCTAAAGCATATGGGGTAGACAAAGTAGGAGTACAGTATGTATTCCTACAAGCCCATAATGTCTTGAGTAACTCATCTTGCCACTTTCACTTATTTTCAATAATTTTTTTTCTTAGCAATTGAACAAGAGTTTTATTAAAAGCCTTTGCCAAACCATTAATTTTAGGGTAGTTAATTGAAGAGTATCACCAATTGATGTTATATTGGTGCACAAATCTAGCAATAATGGTGCTTCTAAATGATGGGTTTTTATCAAAAATTATACATCATGGAACACCAAAGTGGTAAATAATGTGATCGCAAAAAAATACATCACGTCGTCTAATTTGGCTTTCTTAAGTGGAATAGCTTTTGCCCACTTAGAGAAGTAATCAGTGGCAGATAAAATAAGCCTATGACCCTTAGAGGAAGAAGGGTCAATATAACCCATTAGATCCGTGCCCTAACCTTTAAATGGCCAAGATGACATGGTATAGTGGATTAGGAGGTTGGTAAATCAGTGTGCCATTAATCTGGCACTGGTGACACTTTCTAGCATGCTCCATACAATAAAAAAACATGGTCAACCAATAGTAATCGAGGTGTTTAATTATACCCTTCATCTTTGGTCCAGACTGATGAGCACTATAAATCCCTTTATATATCTCATTCATGACCTTATGAGCCTCCTAGATTTTAAGGCAACACATTCACATTTGGTCAAAAGAGAACCTGTATAAGGTATTATTCACATAAATAAATAATATTGCTCTCTTCCTAATTTGTGCAGTGAGAGATTGATCATCAAGGAGCCGACCATATTTAAATACTCAACAAAAGGGGCTCTCCAAACTGAATCTTCCTTAACAGTAAGGATTGTAAGGGTATGATCAGGAAGGATAAGTCTGTGGGGTACATGGCTTGACGATATTAGACAATAATAGATACTAGGTTTCTAGTTGGGTCAACTAATTCCTTAGCTAGCTTGGCTAATACATCTGCTTTATCATTTGTAGATCGAGAGATTTTAACCAAGGTCACTTCAAGAATGAAACAAAAGAGCTCCATTGCCTTATTGTGATAGGACAAGAGCTCAAGCTTAAGCACTTTGAAGACTCCCGCTACTTGATTGATGATTGGTTGGGAGTCTCTAAAGATCTTCACCCGCATAATTTTTATATGAATGGCTAACTCAAGTCCCAAAATCAGAGCTTCATACTCATCTTTATTGTTATTATGAGGTTCTAAAAGACTATAGGACTATCAAAGGGTGTGGCCTTCGAGGTATATTAAAATAAAGCCCAAAACTACCTTAACTATAGGAGTTTCATTTATATATAAAGATTTAACTGATGATGCACCATCAAAGTAGAACTCCTAAGCAAGGGACTCATATTCATGTACACTCAGAATTAGTTCAACAGGTAAATCATTACTAAGTGGGGAATCCATAGGGATTGGGTGAGCAACAAGAAAGTCAGTTAGAGTTTATCCTTCCATGGCCCACTGAGGGACAAAAGTAATATCAAATTGTAGTAGGATCATAGACTAACGTGCTAAATGACCTGAGAGGGTTGGACGGGTCATCAAATACCACAAGGGGTTGACTTGAGAAATCAAGTTAACCTTTTGTGAAAGCATGTAATGTCTAAGATTCTTCACCATAAAGATTAAAGCTAAATAATGCTTTTTCATTGTTGGGTATTTTAGCTCTACATGTATCAACCATCTACTAAGATAGTACATGGCATTTTTCTTGCATTCCTTATTTTATTGAGTCAAAAGTGCACCCATGGACTCATATAGGGCCGTAGTGTAGAGAATTAACGACCTTCTTGGGATGGGTGAAGCTAAAATAGGGAGGTTCATCAGGTTACACTTTACACACTCAAAGGCCTCCTGACAACATTCATCCCAATAAAAATATGCATCGTTCTTCATGAGGGTAGCGAAGGGATGACATCTACTAGAAAGATTAGAGATAAATCTTCGCAAGAAAGCAAGTTTACCTTAAAAAGATCTCAAATGAGTAAGGCTCTTAGAAGGTTTCAAGTCTACTATGACCTTGATCATGGAGGGTTCAATCTCAATGCCACGATAACAGATTATAAACCATAGGAACTTTCCTGCACCAACATAAAATATGCAATTCAAAAGATTCATCTTTAAATCATACTTGTGTAGGCATTCAAAAATGATTCACTGATCTCGAAGGTGATCTTCACGGATTTAGCTTTTGACCACCAGATCTTCCACATAGCATTCAACTTACTCGTGTATCATCTCATCGAAGATAACAATAATGGCACACTAATAGGTGTCCTCAAAATTCTTGAGATCGAAGGGTATCACCTTGTAACAAAACACACATATTGGTGTGCAGAATGTAGTGAGCTTCTTGAAAGTTTGTTAAAGATGTTAAGCCCTATAGAACTAGCCCAAGGCTAACC
>NW_021320142.1:1473636-1487938 GCF_001605985.2 Dendrobium catenatum | reverse complement strand
TATACATTACTTATGAGCCATAAGATAAGGGCAAGAAGCCTGTGACTAGATTAACACCACAGCAGCAAGGAATACCCCTTTAAGAGGGAGAGTGTAAATAAGATATTTAAATTTTATATAAAAAAGAATATTTTGACATTCTCGATGAACAATAGGGTGCAAGAAGAGGAGCAGACAGATCATCCACTCTATTATTCATTCCATTAACATATTGGGCATGTCATCAAAGACTATTATGTGTTCAAGGATATATTTGATAGACTCAATGCTAGTGGAAAGATTAACATATAGGATAACAATTTGGAGCAGGCCCAGGGTAAGGCCACTCAGATTGTTCAGATGGTTTTAGGTTCCATACATAATGATAGTTAGAGTGATGGTTAGAGTAGTGGTAGTAGATCACCTAAAGGTTCTGAAGGAGAGTGATAGCTAGCACTCTCTCGAAAGATAAAAATATGATTAGACAGACAATTTAGAGTTTAGAGGTAGTTGAGAGGAGGTTTTTCCAGGCTAAGTTGACAGTTGCTAGCTTAGTTACTTCTCTAACTCATTTTTCTTCTTCTATTATAGTGCATACTTAGCAAATTTCTTTTTCTTCATCATATAATAAGAAAATGTATGAAAGAGAAAAGATTATTGTAGCTTCATGAAAGTGCACTGAAGGCACTTGAAAGCTCGTTAGGAATGTTAAGCCCTTATAAACTAGTCCCAAGGAAAACTAAGAGGGGGTGAATTGGTATTTTAAAAAATCTTTCACAATCAAAACACAATCTTAAAAAAAAAACCAAGGTTCACCATAGAAATCAAAGTGCTGAAAATAAATGCAGAAATAATAAAGGAAAGAATACACCAAATTTATAGTGGTTCGGTCAAACCTTGACCTACGTCCACTCCTCGGAGGCACCTTCCGAGTATTGTACTAAACTCAGTGTCTCTCCTTTAGCCCTCACAGATAGGCAGAGAAGCCGTTATAAAATCAATTCCACCTTCCTTGGTGTGGCGGAGTAGCCGGGCCTTTTGACACAAAAGAGATCTTCTTCTTCCCAAAACTTCCCTTAAGATGAGCCTTGAATCTGATAGTACTAAGGTGCAAGCTTGCCAGAGCAACCGTGTGGAACCCCCTCCACACTCCCTTGAAACCCCCTCAAAGGATATTCCCTCTCTCAAACTCCAGCCTTTCTTCTCTCCCTTTCAAGCTCTCTCTTTAAGTTTCCTCCAGAAGAACGAAGCTTCAATGGCTGCCAAAGACACATATAAAGTGCCTTGACAAAGCTTAAAAGAAGAGCTCCAAAAAGGCTCTTAAATGCACCAAACTGACATTATTGCTCAGGACAATTGTCGGATCATCCTGTACGATATGCTTAAAAAAAGGGCTTCTAAAAATCCTAAAAACTCAATTTTAACGTCAAATATCGTCCACGATGATCGCAGGATCATATTGTATGATGCACTTATAGAGGGCTTCAAAAACCCTAAAAAACTTAATTTTGGCACCCAGCATCATCCTGGCCGATCGCAAGATCGTCCAGTACGATGTGCAAAATTTAACCTGATAGTCTCGAAAGATATTAGGATAGTCCAGGACGATTAGTACAAAATTGTACAAATCATCCAGGATGATATTATGGATCTTCCAGGATGATTAGAAGAAAAATTATGGTATTTTGACTTAAGAAATTTAGGAAAATTAAGTATGTCGGCAAACATCATCTTGTATGATATATAGATCGTCCGAATGATAAGATTAAAAAATTTAATCATAATTAATCCCCTAATCATAGGATCAATTTAGGCATGATTTGTATTGATCGTCCTAGATGATCAAGATCATCAGGAATGATTAGAATAAAAAATAAATCTTAAAATGTTGCCTAAATTAGCATTGGCGGCTATTTTCCAAGATTATAAAGGATCGTCCCTGACGATCCAAAATCATCCAGTACGATTAGTTCAAAACTTGATCTTCTAGATTTGACTAGATCTCACTCTCTTGAGTGTATGTGTGTGTATGGTCACCAAGCAAGCATACACCCTTACAAGACTTGACTCAAGAAATTACATCAATGAATATTATAGACCCTTTACAGCATAACATTATTCAACCCAATCTTGAGCTCTAATTCTTTGCATGGTATTCTAGAAATATTAGTATACACACAAACAAACATATATTACAAATACAAGTAGTCAAAAGAAATTGAGCCATAATATTTGTTATCATCAAAAACATAAACTCATAAGCTCGAGTTATAACACTTCATAGGGGGAGACATTACCCCTTCTAACATTTATGCTAAAAGATTTCATTCTCCCTTTGATTGATATTAAAATAATAAAAAAGATGATTCTAGCTACTTTTGGTCTTGTGTTCCTTCTAGCTCTACTTCTTCTAGCACTCTTTATTCTCATGTATTGCATATTTCTTATAATGTTAATGATCTTTCATGTGATGATGAGTCTAAGTGTGATGAATATCCTATGTTTACCATTCTAGAGGATAGTTGTTACATGGATTAAAGAGATGAGTTCGAGAAGCCACTCTACTCACTTTCCTTAGAACCAACAGAAGCCATCACTACTAAGCCAAATAAATATTCTATTGAGGTTGATTAAATACAAGAAGTTAACTTGCATTCAGGGAAAGTCCTTCCACTTAGGATGGCTAAGAATGCTAAAGAAAAAGATAAAAATATTATTATCCAGTAGGATGATCCTATCCTTTCTTCCCAAGAGCAGTTTAGGGAGAAATGAAAGGCCCCAACTAGAGGTTGATTATAATGTGTTGGCTCATCTAAGGAAGATTCCTTCACTCCTCAGTATTTATGATGCTTTGATGATATCTTCCGACTTGGGAGAGACTCTGGTGAAAGCATTGTTGGAGCTAGAATCTTATTAAGCCATCTGTGCTTTTGAATCTATTGGGGACGTATACTATTTAAGAGAGATATCATTTATTACCTTTTTAGATTGAGATCATCTTTTAGAGACTTCTGAATAAAATCATCCCTTATATATCACCACTAAAGTTAATGGTTATGAGTTGAACAGGGTCCTCATTAATCAGAGGGCCTCACTATGAAACTTTAAAGAGCCTCTCCATTGGTCATTTGAGGCTTACTTATGATAAAATTATGTTAAAAGGCTTCAATGACCAAGGCCAGCGTGCTCTGGAGTATATCACCCTGCCTTTGACGTTAGGAGGTTTTCTAACCAAGGCAAAGTTTCATGTTATAGAAGCTGATACCTTATACAAGGCTCTCTTAGTAAGGCCTTAAATTCATGAATATGAAATGGTGCCCTCTACTTTGCACTAATGCATGAAGTGTATGAGGAATGATGTGAAGTATTCCATTCCTAGGGATACTCAATCTTTTATCATATACGAAGTCTCTATTTATGATGATGTTGATCATTATATACCTTGAAAGACTCGTAGACCTCCCCCTACCCAATCACCAGTAATACCTGCTAGTATTGTATAGGATCCTATGTAGTCACCTATATAGGGTCCTATACAACCACTAGTATAGGGTCCATCACAGGTTGGTATTGAGGTAGGTGTTTCTGCTGCATATCCTATTAAATATCTTTTCCAGTTTATAGTTAGACATGATGTTCCCCCTACTAGAGGTAGGGGAGGGTGAGATAGAGGTAGAGGTAGAGAGTCGGCTCGCGCCGCAAGAAATTTTGACACTCGAATTCCTCCTCCCTCGCATCTTTATACTTCTCCTTTGACTATAGAGTCCAACTCTTTGGATGATGAGATGATTGATATTCCTCTTCGTTCAATTCCCTCACTAGTCTAGAGTTTCACTTATTATGGTTCACTCCCTACCTTTCATAGTTACATGATACATAAGGGTGGCTTAGTTATTTATAATAGCTCAAACAAGGAAGTAGACTTTTGATATCAGACTATTAGTAAACAATCTATTTCCTATCTGATGTATAGAATAAGAGTCAAGGAGTCTCATCAAAGAGCTATTGTTACTCCTTACCCTAGCATTGGTGTTTCACTACAGACTAATACTCACTATGTGCCTACACTATGCAAATTATTTGTGCCACCATAATCTAGTGAGTGAGCCTCTTTATCATATAGCATAAATTTCCCACTAGGTCCTAAAAGTCAGGCTCCTATGGAGACGGGTATGAAGAATGAGGTCACACATGCCCCTCATTACTTTTCCCCTTTTATGGAAGGCTATGTTGAGTGGGGTGCCATTCATTCAATTTAGTCTGATGAATGAGCTCTACAACAAGCTCGAATTTGGTGAACCCAACAAGGCTTACGTTATATGGAGAAGGATCAGTTTACTCATGCCAATATTTATGCTATCTCTCATTCATATTCAGTTATTTCCTTTATCGATGAAAAAAACTAGGGTGATGTTGGATAGATTCCTTGATGCTCCACATGAGTTCAAAGATGGCATCACTTTTACCATAGATAAACTGTGTGAGATTAACTTGGGCACCGAATCAGACCCTAGTCATATTTTTTATAATTTCTTATTATCTAACTCAGAGACTCAAGAATACATCAAATTACTATCAAAATTTAAAGTCTATTTTGCCTAAAATTATACTTAGATGTCTAGTTTAAATCTAGAAGTAGCAATCCACAAGTTGTCTATTAAGCCTGATGCAGTCCCTGTTAAACAGTCACCTCATAGGATAAGGTTGGAGATTGAACAACAGGTGATCACTAAAACTAAGAAGCTTGTAAAAGTTGGATTCATTTCTTGAAGAGAAGAATCCTACTTGGCTCGCCAACATTATTCCAGTCTGGAAAAAGAGCAAACTAATTTGTGTCTATATTAACTTCCTTGATTTGAATAAGGCATACCCTAAAGATGATTTCCCTCTTCCTATCCTCGACCTTATGGTGGATATCACTTCATCCCATAGCATATTCTCCTTCATGGGTGATTTATATGGTTATAATCAGATAAAGATTCCCCCTCAAGATGAGAAGCTCGCTATATTTCGAACACCCATAGGAGTGTTTTGTTACAAGGTGATACCCTTCAGTCTCAAGAATTTTGAGGCCACCTATCAGTGTGTCATGACTGTTATATTCGAAGAGATGATACATGAGTAAGTTGAATGCTATGTGGATGATTTGGTGGTTAAAAGCATGGTCCGTGGGGATCACCTTTGAGATCGGTGAATCATTTTTGAATGCCTGTGCAAGTATGATTTAAAGATGAATCTTTTGAAATGCACATTTTGTGTTAGTGTAGGAAAGTTTCTAGGGTATATAATTTGTTACCATAGCATTAATATTGATCCCTCCATGATCAAGGTCATAGTGGACTTGAAACCTCCTAAGAGCCTTAGCCATTTGAGATCTTTTTAAGGTAAACTTGCTTTGTTGTAGAGATTTATCTATAATATTTCTACAAGATGTCATCCCTTCGCTACCCTCATGAATAAGGATGCTTATTTTTATTAGGATGAATGTAGTCAGGAGGCATTTGAGTATATAAAGCGCAACCTGATGAACCTTCCTATTTTAGCTTCACCCATCCCAAGAAGGCTGTTAATTCTCTACACTATGGCCCTAGATGAGTCCATGGATGCACTTTTGACTTAATAAAATGAGAAATGCAAGAAAAATTCCTTGTACTACCTTAGTAGATGGTTGATACCTGTAGAGATAGAATACCCAGCGATGGAAAAGCATTATTTATCTTTAATCTTTACGGTGAAGAAGCTTAGACATTATGTGCTTTCACACAAGGTTAACTTGATTTCTCAAGTCAACCCCTTATAGTATTTGATGACCCGTTTGACTCTCTCAAGTTATTTATCATTTTAGTCTATGATCCTACTACAATTCGATATTACTTTTGTCCCTTAGTGGGCCATAGAAGGATAAACTCTAACTGACATTCTTGTTGCTCACCCGATCCCTACGGATTGCCCACTTAATAATGATTTACCTGATGAACTAATTATGAGTGTAGATGAACAGCAGTCCCTTACTTGGGAGTTCTACTTTGATGGTGCATCATCCATTAAATATTTTTATCCAAATGAAGCTCCCCTAGTTAGTGTAGGTTTGGGTTTTATTTTAATATACCTTGAAGGCCACACCCTTCGGTATTCCTATAGTCTTTTAGAACCTTGTAATAATAATAAAGTTTAGTATGAAGCTCTGATTTTGAGACTTGAGTTGGCCATTCATATGAAAATTATACAGGTGAAGATCTTTGGAGACTCCTAACTAATCATCAATCAAGTAGTGGGAGTCTTCAAAGTGCTTAAGCTTGAGCTCTTGGCCTATCACAACAAGGTAATGGAGCTCTTTTGTTTGATTCTTGAAGTGACCTTGGCTAAAATCTCTCGATCGACAAATGATACAACATATGTATTAGCCAAGCTAGCTAAGAAATTTGTTGACCCAACTAGAAACCTAGTATATATTATTGTCTAGTATAGTCAAGCCATGTGCCCCACAGAATTGTCCTCTCCTGATCAAACCCTTACAATCCTTACTATTGAGAAAGATTTAGACTGGACAGCCCCCTTTTTTGAGTATTTTAAATATGGTCGGCTCCCTGATGATCTATCTCTCACTACTCAAATTAGGAAGAGAGCAATATTATTTATTTATGTGAATAATACCTTATATCGATTCTTTTTTTACCAAATGTGATTGTGTTTCCTTAAAACCAAGGAGGCTCATAAGGTCATGAATGAAATATACAAAGGGATTTATAGTGCTCATCAGTCAAAACCAAAGATGAAGGGTATAATTAAATGCCTTGATTATTATTGGTTGACCATGATCTATGATTATATGAAGCATGCTAGAAAGTGTCACCAGTGCCAGATTCATGGCATAATGATTAACCAACCTCCTAATCCACTATACTATACTATGTCATCTTGGCCAATTAAAGGTTAGGGCACGGATCTAATGGGTCCTATTGACCCTCCTTCCTCTAAGGGTCATAGGCTTATTTTAGCTACCACTGATTACTTCTCTAAGTGGAAGAAAGTTATATAACTTAAGAAAGTCAAATTAGATGACGTGGTTTATTTTTTTCAATCACATTATTTATCGCTTTGGTGTTCCACGCCGTATAATTTTTTATAACAACCCATCATTTAGAATAACCAAGATTGCTAGATTTACACGCCAATATAACATCAACTGGTGATACTCTTCGATTTACTACCCTAAAATTAATGGTTTGGCAGAGGCATTTAATAAAACTCTCGTGCAATTGATAATAAAAATTCTTATGGAAAATAATTGAAAGTGGCATGATAAGTTACTCAAGGTATTATGGGCTTATAGGACTATATATTGTACTCTTACTTAGTCTGGCCCATATTCTTTAGTCTTCAAGGTTGAAACAGTCCTCTCACTTGAGGTCGAGCTCCCCTCGTTGCGTGTAGAAGTTAGTCACAATCTTTCTTATAAGGATAATGCCCGACTACAGTTAGAAGAGCTTAATGGTTTAGAAGAGCTTCTTCTATAAGTTCATTAGAATCTCAAGCTATACTAGGACTGTTTGGCCCAGTCACATAATTGCCTTGTTTGACCCCATACTTTTTGGGTTGGAACCTTAGTTTTTGTCCTTCATAGGCCTATCATTTCACATTGTCGCAGAAATGGTAAGTTTGAGCCTATTTGGGAAGGCCCCTTTATCGTAGAGAAAGTCTATGAATGGGGAGCTTACCTACTTACTAATGCAAATGGTGTCCACCCTATGCATATCATCAACACGAAGTACTTGAAAAAGTAATATGCTTGCGTTTCATACGTCACAGGAGGAGCCTCTCTACCACATGTAAATATCCCTCTATATAAGTGCCACCTAAAGGGTTTCCTCTTACTTTTCGACAGTTTGTGTGACAACAAAAATTTGTCCTTTATAACACGATGCTCGTTACAAAGAGTATAAGATTATCCATAAAGGTGATATGATAATACGACATAGGGTTATTTGTACTTATGTCAGTGTACACCAATCACATTAGAGCTATTGCATAGAACCTTCAACTTGTTACCCCCTTACGAGGGTTTGGATCTTCCCAGTTTCACTTATTACCCCAAGTGTGGCCTGGGTTATTAAACTAATATGTATTATTTTCTTAAAGTTTTTCTTGTTCCTCTAGTGCAAATCATATGATTCATGTGTATTCAAGCTTTATGGTTTGCCTAGCATGGTCTAGGCTTACGCAATTCATACACCTTTTGAATTCACCATAAGTTCTAGCTCTCTAATTTCGCTTGTCACTCCCAAGTGTGTTATGGGATATTAAAACCACTAGTTCAAATCCCTTGTGAAGGGTGATACTGGGTCCATACCTTACCCATATTAGTTAAGTGTGGCAATATTGACCCACTATCTATATGTGAATTTCTTTATTTTATCAATCAAATTATGGTATTCATGCTCCCAAGTTCATTTAAATGAGTTGAATGTGGCTTGGGATATCAAAACTATTAGCGTAGATCCCTTAGGGAATGTGATACTCGGTCTACACCAACCTATGTTAGTCAAGAATGATAATGTTGATCCACTATCCTAATATGGATTTTATTCATACATCAATTTTATTGTAATTATGCTCCCTAATTCATTCACATGAGTGGAATGTGACCTGGGTTATCAAAGCTAATTATTCACTTCTTCTTTTCCTCTCCTTTGAAGCATCTTAGTGATTGCTTCAGGGATGACCCTACACTTATTTTGTTATGATTTTCTTTGTGATCATCATTTTTTTGTTGGTGATGTGGTACATCTTATTTTTGATATTATCGTCACTTCTTCATGGGCTTGAATTTTTCTAAGGAAATATCAGCCCCCTTTATGCTCTCTTTTAGCAACCTGCATTCTCATTCATATTCTACTTTTAGCTGCTAGAGTAGTTCTATAGATGCATTGGTGTTGCTTTCACTTCCCACAAGGTCCCATCAGTTGGTGTGGGTGTTATCGCTGTGATCTTCTGATGATTGTTGATCATATTCATAATTATTGTCCTTGGTGGCGAGTGTATCCCCTCACTACTTCAAGTTGTTTCCTAGGTTTTGATGAAGTACAATATGCCTTAGATGTTACCATCACCACTTTATAAGCTTTAATTTTCTAGTAGAAGATCAGCTTCCTAGCTTGTCTTGGTAACCTACTCTCCCATTCATATCCTACTCTTAGCTGCCATAATAGTTTTATGGATGCGTTGACATTGCTTTTACCTCTCACGGGGTCCCACCAATTGGTGTTGGTATTACCACTATAATCTTTTGATGATTGTTGATCCTATTCAAAGCTATTGTCCTAGGTGGCAAGTGTATCTCCTTGCTACTTCAATTTGTCTCCCCCCATTTATGATGTAGTACATCATATCTCAGATGCTACAATCATCTCTTTGTGAGCTTTGATTTTATAGCAGAAGATCAACCACCTAGATTCTTTAGCAACATACTTCCCCATTGGGACCCACCTCTTAGCTGTCATAGAGGTTCCTTGGAAGTGTTGATGTTGCTCTCACTTCTTACAGGGTCCCCATCGGTTAGTATGTGTATACCACTGTAATTCCTTAATGATTATTTATCCTCGATATAGTTTTGTTCTTCGTAGCGAGTTTGTCCCCTTGCTACTTTAGTTGTTACTCACTTGGAATGAGATTGCCCCTCTCACACTCTGCTGATGGGGTATCTCTTTTTGTTTTCCATTGAGGCATCAGGCTGATGCTTTTGCTTCATATGTTTTTAGTGCTGCCTAAGAAACTTCACTAGCATTTGGATATTCGTGGCCATGACGACTTGTCCTTTCACCATGGGGTAACTAAAATGTTGACTTGGGATTTCTTAGATAATTGTTTTCTTTGAATTCTCCCATATACTTTTTCTTTTCCCTTACATCCCTACACAGATGTACGTCAGGTTATTGTTGAGATGACTTTTCTCTTTTGTTCTGTTATTTCAATATTGTCAGATAGACATTAAATATTTTGACTCCTTACTCACTATTTCGATATGCTCAGGTGAGTATTTTCACATTTGATATTTTTATAAGGTCAGGTAAATGTTGAACCTTTATTGGTTGGTACCCGTCAGGCTATTATTGAAATTATCTTCAAAATGCACTTGAATAAACTAAAATCCCTAATTCACCTTTATAAAAAATTCAAACCAAGCATGATAGGAGAATTTAAACCAAAATAATTACATAAATATGTTTTGATTAACCTCATGAGCAAATTGATCAAGCACGACTCAGTTGGGTTAACTTAAGTTTTAACCTAGCCTAAACTATTCTAGTGGTTTAGTTAGCTCAATCAAAGTGTGTTTTATTAATTCGAGTTAATTAGAGGGGTTGAGCATAAGCAAATGAACAAATTTAGGTTTCATTTGGGACGGCTTTTCTACATCTTCTTAAAGAAGCTTTCTAGTACAAAAAATTTAATTTTTTCACTAAAAAGTTGCTTTAAGAAGAAAAAAAATTGTCCCAAACGAAACCTTAATCAACTTGGCTCAGTAAGTTCTAATGGTCAAGTGAAGGTTTACGTTTGATCAAATTAAGAGTTTTACTCAAATGCACTATGTAGGTTACAAAGGGCTTCCAATTGGGCTATGATGGGCAAACTAAGTCTAATTCGGTATAATTAATGTATGATGAGTTTAGTTAGGTCAATTGAGAAACATGGGCTAACTAAGGGTCAAATAGATAATGTTGGGTTAATCGAGTTAATTTAAGAGTGTTAATGTAACATGCAAAACCTATTGAAACAAAGTTCAAGGAAAAATGATCATCGCATGCACTATAATTAATTAAAAGCAATAATTCACCTCTATGAAAAATTCAACTCAAGCATGATAGAGGAAATTAAACTAAACGAATTGCAGAAATAGGTTTAGATTAACCTCATGAACAAATTGGTCAAGTATGACTCATTTAGGTTGACTTGAGTTTTAACATTGCCTAAGCTATTTCAATTATTCAATTAGCATAATCAAGGCCTATTTAATCAATTGGGGCCACTAAGAGGGGTCGGGCATAAATAATTGAGAAAATATGATCAGATTGGTTCAATGGGTTCTAATAGTCAAGTAAAGGTTTAAATTGAGCTAACTTCATTCCTATGTCTTATTCGTTCAATCAAATATTTAATTAGGTTCATTAGGATGTAGTGAACTCAAGTCAATTTGATCAAATTAAGGGTTTTGACTCAAATGCACTATGTAGGTTTCAAAGAGTTCCCAATTGGCTATGATGGGTGAACTAAGGCTTCGTTTGGGACTGCTTTCTGAAATAGTTTTCTAGTAAAAACAAATTTATACTAAAAAATTGCTTTAGAAAACAGTAAAAAAAGATGTCGCAAATACAGCCTAAGTCTAGTTGGGTACAATTGATTAATAACGAGCATAGTTAGGTCAAATGAGAAACTTGGGCTAATCAAAGGTCAAATATATCAACTTGATCTAGTTATAGGCCAAAAGTTCAATTATGCTAACTTGGGTATCTATTTGGTTTGATTAGATTATACATAACTTATTTGAACTTATTAAAGCCAATACTGAGTTATGATTAGATCAAATAGTCCTAAGTGATCAATGGGTCCAAAGGTTTAAGTGATTTGGAAAATAAGTTGACTTTTGGCAAAGCCTAAGACCACATATCAAATTAGGTGATCAAATGGTTAAATTAAAATCAAATCAAATGTAAATGAACCATTAGAGAGGATAATTGAAATCTTAAGTAATCAATCGATCTATTGGGCCTAGTTATTTTTATGCTAGACCAAGGGAGAGTTATTATAGCATATTTTAGTTAATTCTAACTTGAATTTTGAATTTTTTTTATTTTCATCTGCATTAGCTTTCTTACTGTAATTTAAAACAGCTTTTTAGTAAAAAAAATTTTGAACTAAAAAATTGGCACTAAAAAGCCGCTTTAAAAAGTATTAAAAAAGTTGTTTTAAATGAAGCCTTGCAGGAGTGAAGGAATTTGTATTTGTAATAAAGATAAATGATCAGTCCACTTCATTTGTATTTACTATATCATTCAATGTTGTTTGGTGCCTAACCAATGAGCCCTTAGTGGTGGATCTTCAATCAAGCATGGTCCCCATTTCTATTTCCTATCTTGTAAAGTTATTTTATTTAGTTTGTTTGGTAGTCATATCGGATCATATATTATATGATTAATTCAAATAAATTAAAAGTTTTATACGTCATTAAGATATTTTCTAAATGCTTTCTTTTGAATGGAGAGTCCTCGGAATTGATAAGTCTGCATTGTTTAGAAGATAACCACCGTCATAGTGCGTCTGGGGGCCACTTGAGAGATTCCGTTAAGATTTTTTTTTTTTGGGGGGGAACCGTTAAGATTTTAAATTTTTTTTTTCGTGAAGTCGACGTCACTGTTAAGGTCATGATTTCTCAATCATACTGAGACTCATTTGATATCATTTTTATTTGGGGATTTACATACATGCCATTTTATTATACCTATATTACATATTTAACATCTTAAACTTAAATATTACATTCTTGCCATCCAAACACAAAATTAACAACAAATATACTACTCCGTCAAAACAAAGGCTCACTCCGTCTCTACCTTCGTCAATCCCTTCTCGTGAAATCCTATGTTTTCATGCTCTTTCTACCACGTCCACCTAATGAGATCTCAGACGATGCTTAGGCGCTTGAAAGTGTTGGAAATGTCTTTTATGCATCCAACTGCTATGTATTTCTGATGTGCTTTCTTAGAGTTTGATCCTAGATTTATGAGATTGTTTTGCGATTGTGTTTTATAGTATTTTTCTCGTTGTTGATTTTGTTACTATTTCCTTTCAAGGGATTTATCTCGTCAGCTTTTTATAAAGACATGAGAATGCAGTTATTGCGTTAAAGTATAAAAATGTCTTTCAGATCAAACTGTTTAAGGGAGTTATAGTATGTAGCTGATTAGCTTTTGTCTTTTGCTCAACTGCTCCTACAGAATGCACCTATTCTTGATGCAAGTGTTAATGATTTTGGATTCTAAACACAAAGAACACATCTGTTCTGCAACAATGCACAATTTTATGTAAAATCTGACATTTTTGAATGTCTGATTCTACATATTTTGTTTTCTAAATGTCCGATTTTAGGGAGAAATAAAACTAAAGTGCTAAGATACAATCGAACACTGCAATAATAGCTACACAAAAATACAACAAATCAAATAGAGTTCACATGGAATGAAGAACTAACACGGTAGAAAGCAGGTCCGATGCGGAGAGAGCATAGGAGAGAAGCACACGCAGAAAGAACTGCTCACGCAGTAAGGAAGAGACAGAGTGAGGCATTGTTTGGACAGAGTGATATATTTGTTATTAAATTAGTGTTTGGATGATAAAAATGTAATATTTAAGTTTAAGGTGTTAAATATGTAATATAGACATAATAAAGTGGTATGTATGTAAAAATCCCTTTTTATTTTAAATATTTATTTAATTTATTTTGACTTTTTTATTTTTTTATTTAAAATAAATTAATTTATTTGAAAATATTGAGATATTTGAATATTTTTTGAAAATAATATCATAATGCATCGTTGTAATCAGTGGCTCCATTGTTGCCATCAACTGCCACTAATTTCTTCGTTTAGCTAATCTTTGCTTCCGTCTTGCTGTCCCGTAAATTAAATCATTTGATATTTAATAAAAATTTAAAATAAATATATATATCCCTAATGATCATAAGATATTGGCTTTTTAGGTTCGACAAAGATTTCGTTTGGGACAGTTTTATACCACTATTTTTTCGCTACTTTTAAGATATTTATGTACCGATAAGTAGTTTTACAGAACAATAAGAAAGTCATCCCAAATGAAGCCAAAATAATCGAATAAATGATTTATTGTCTTCATCTCTATCTATTACTTGCCAATTTTGACTATTTGAATCATGCATTAATTGATAACTTTTTTCTTTTTGAGTTTTATAATGAGACCACAAACAAGTTGAAGTTGGGCTGATTATGTTATATTATGTCTAATAGGGTCCCCTCATTATTGTGATTGAAAATAACATCCTATAGTTGAACCTATAGTCTAACATTGAATACATTGTAGTAATATGTGTTTTATTGCATTTGAAAGAAATTATGAGTTATCACTTGTCTTTGATTGGATATATAATTAAAAAGAAAATGTGAAAAGCTGAATGATAAGCTATTATTAAGGTGAATGACATAAAGCATCAAATGAAAGGTCATCAATAAAATTCATCCCAAATGAAAAAAAAAAAAAAAAAATTGTAAATATCGTACGAAGTTAGTTTGTATAG
>NW_021320142.1:1461829-1473211 GCF_001605985.2 Dendrobium catenatum | reverse complement strand
TTCTTCCAGTAGAATCCGCTGCATCAGAACTGGTATCAGAGCTAGCTGACCGTGGACATGGCCGAAGGAAGCAACCAGCCCAGACTCGACGACGATCGGAGTTTGGAGGCGTTATGGGAGGCGCAACAGCATACATCCAAGCAATTGAAGTGCGAGACGAACTGCGGTAGATTAAGACCACTACCAATCCAGTGGCGCGTCCGACGGCTCCGGCAACCATGCCGGGCCCCAGGTTATCAGGGCATATCAATCCGGTGCCAAGACAGGCGCCTTTCTTTCCCGCTGAGCTTTTGGATTCAGAAGAAGAAGAACGTCCTGAACCAGAGCAATCCGACACCGAGGACTACAACAGGCGTCCAGCATTTAATCGAATGAGGCGTCAAATGCAGCATCGGCGTGAACCCGAGGGTATCTGACTCAAATTGGATATTCCCTTTTTCGACGGCCGGCTTCATATCGAAGATTATCTTGAACGGGAAGGTGTAGTAGAAAACTTCTTCGATTATATGGAGATTAGCCCGGATAAGTAGGTTAAGTATATAGCTTGTCGTCTCAAGGGCGGGGCGAATGCTTGGTGGATACAGTTATGTCAGACGAGACAAAGGGAAGGGAGAGGCCCCATCCGTAGTTGGAATCGCATGAAACAATTGATGCGTCGGCACTTCCTACCCACTGAGTTTGAACATTTATTGTACATCCAGTATCAACAGTGTAGGCAAGGGCAACGAACTGTTAGTGAATATACCGAGGAGTTTTATCAACTCAATGCTCGCAACAATCTGGCCGAATCCAAAAATCAACTGGTGGCCCGTTACATCGGCGGGTTGAAAGATCTACTTCAAGATAAGCTAGAGCTCAATTCGGTATGGTCTGTATCCCAGGCAGTGAACTTTGCCCTCAAAGAGGAAGCACAAATTCAAAGACCACACCGCCTGTCTTTTCCCAGAAAATCATTACAGGAAGGCCACCCAATTCTCTCCAAAGAAGCAACACAACAATCCAAGGTTCCCGGGTCGTCATAGGCACCGGTGAACAATGCTTCCACTGACGTGAAAGCAATCGCTCGACCAAGGGGGCAGGGTCAAGATAATCCTTATGCCAAGCCTAGTGCTATCAAATGTTTTAGATGCCTTCAACCTGGACATAATTCCAATGAGTGTCCCAATAGGCATCAGGTGCAGCTCATGGAAGGTGAGGAAGAAGCAGATCAGTCCGGATTTGGAGAAGAGATGGATGAACCCATTGAAGAATTGGTAGCATATGAGGGAGAACCGAATCTTGGTGTATTAGAAAAGCTTCTCTTAGCTCCGCGCAAACCAGTTGAAACTCAAAGAAACAGTTTATTTCGTACCAAGTGTACCATTAATGGCAAAGTTTGCGATGTCGTGATCGACAATGGCTGCATGAAAATATTATTTCTAAGGCAATCGTTCAAGCTTTACAGATAAAGACCTCCAAAAATCCTCACCTGTTTAAAATTAGTTGGGTCAAGAAAGGTGTGGATTTCACTATCTCGGAATTCTACAAGGTCACGTTCACCATCATCAAGAGCTATTTGTGCCAAGTGACTAGCGAAGTCATAGATATGGATGTATGCCATCTGATTCTGGGACGCCCGTGGCAGTACGATAGCGGAGCGGTTCATGATGGTAAATCCAACACTTATACTATTAAATGGAAAGGGAGAAAGATCAAATTCATGCCCACCCCTCAAATCCAGAACAAGGCTGATATTAAGAACCTGACTTTGGCTCGTATTGTATCTGGGCATACCTTACTCCAACTTAGGGACGTGAGCCATCTTATGCTAGCTTTAATTGCTGATGATTCATCGGGACAAAACCTTCTAATGCCATCTCCAGAAGTGCAGTAGCTGATCAACGAATTCAGTGATATCACCGCCCCGGAACTGCCCTCGTCACTTCCTCCCCTGCGGAATCTCCAACACCAAATTGAATTCATACCCGGTGCTAGTTTTCCTAATCTCCCTCAATATCGTATGAGTCCGCGGAAGCACACGATTTTAAGGGAGATTGTACAAGAACTATTACAAAAACACTTCATACAACCCAACTTAAGCCCTTGCGCTGTTCCGGCATTGATAGTTCCAAAAAAAGACAGACAGTGGCGTATGTGCATCGACAGTAGAGTTATTAACCGGATCACTGTTAAGTATCGGTTCCCCATTCCCCGGATTAATGACCTCCTAGACAAGTTAGCGGGATCCAGCATCTTCTCCAAGCTGAATTTGAGGAGCAGATACCATCAAATCAGAATTCGACACAGGGACGAGTGGAAGACCGCCTTCAAGACGGTGGATGGGCTGTTCGAATGGAAGGTTATGCCCTTCGGGCTGTGTAACGCTCCTTCTACATTTATGCGACTAATGAATGACATTCTTAAACCATATTTAGATAAATTCTGCATTGTGTATTTTGACGACATTTTGGTGTTTAGCTCTACTTTAGAGGATCGCCTGGGCCATCTGAGATCCATTTTGGGGACATTGCGCAGCAACCAGCTGTTCCTCAACATGTCAAAATGCGAATTGGGGGTCACCAATGTTAATTTCCTGGGCTTTGTCCTCACGCCGGCGGGAATTAAAATAGCTCCACATAAAGTCTCTGCCATCCAAGATTGGCTAACGCCTCGCTCCTTGTCGGACGTGAGAAGCTTCCACAGATTGGCCAATTACTATATATGGTTCATCAAAAGCTTCAGTGTCATAATGGCCCCTATCACTAATTGTCTGAAGGCTCCGACGTTTTCATGGACAGCAATGCAATAGAGGAGTTTTGAACAAATAAAGAAAGCACTTAGCTCCGCACCTATGCTTGCCTTCCCCAACTTTGATAAGCCATTTCAAGTGGACAACGACGCATCGGCTGTCGGCGTTGGAGCCGTCCTGACCCAAGAAGGAAGGCCTGTCGAATACTTCAGTGAAAAGCTCAGCGACACTCGACATAAGTGGTCAGCATACGGGCAAGAATTGTACGCGGTTGTGAGAGCTCTCAAATAGTGGGAACACTACTTGCTCCACAGGGATTTTGTTCTATGCAGCGACAACCAAGCTCTCCAGTACATCAATAACCAGAAGAATATTAATAGAATGCATGCGCGTTGGATTGTCTTTTTCCAACGATTCAGTTTTGTGATTAAACACAAGGCGGGCCGAGCTAACCGTGTGGCCGATGCACAGAGTCGGTGTTCAGCATTGTTGACGCATCTCCAAACAGACATAACTGGATTACAATTGCTGCAAGATCTGTATGAGGAGGACAAAGATTTTGCTCGAATTTGGGGTGCTTGTAAAGCTGGGCAGCCTCAACAGGATTTCACACTTCACAAGGGTTTTTTATTTAAAGGCAATAGCCTGTGTGTGCCCGATTCATCTTGGAGGCCTCAGTTAATCAAGGAGTTACATTGTGGGGGATTGTCCGCCCATACAGGTATAGATAAGACTCTGGAATTGCTGCAGTCTCATTTTTACTGGCCTCATTTGCACAGAGATGTTACACGGTTTATAGAAAAATGCTCAGTTTGCCAAAGGTTTAAGGGAACTGCGCAAAATACTGATCTTTACATACCGCTTCCAGTTCCTGACTCTATTTGGGAGGATCTAACACTTGATTTTGTATCGGGATTTCCACGCACGAAGCGAGGAGCCGACTCCATCATGTTCGTTATAGATTAATTCTCCAAAATGGCGCACTTCATCCTTAGTAAAAAAACATTCGATGCCGTCAACATTGCCCAGCTCTTCTTCAAGGAGATCATTCGGCTACATGGCCTACCTCGTAGTTTGACTTCGGACCGGGATGTGAAGTTTGTTAGTCACTTCTAGAGGGAACTATGGAAGAGATTGAACACTGAGCTCAAATTGAGCTCCGCATACCACCCCCAAACTAACGGCCAAACCGAGGTGGTTAACCGAACTTTAGGTAACATGTTATGTTGCCTTGTTCAAGACAATCTGAAAAGGTGGGAAGAGCTCCTTAGTCATGCCGAATTTGCTTATAATTCGATGTACCAAGCAGCCTAATCACCTAGTTGATCTCACTATTCTCCCTAAAGGCAGCAAACCGGCAGTACAAAATACAATTACTCAAGCACAAGAGACTATTCATGCGGTCAAGGAGCAGCTGCAGAAATCAGCAAATAAGTATAAATAGGATACTGATTTACACAGGCGGCACAAGATGTTCAACACTGGAGACTTGGTGATGTTAAGAATGCGGCGAGAGCGGTATCAGCAAGGAACTTACTCCAAGCTCAGCCCCCGAAAGGTCGGACCATTTCCAATCAAACATAAAATCAATGATAATGCATATGTGATTGGCCTCCCACCTCACATTCAGACGTCGTCTACTTTCAATGTCGCCGACATATACAGCTATCATCCGCCGGATGGTGACCGGCCAATCGATATCTCGTCGGAGTCGAGCTTCTCCAAAGTGGGGGAGGATTGATGTGGCCATCTCGTCTAGAGGGTCATGTGGGCATAACAGCCAACGATACTACCACTACTCCTTAGTCCTACTATTTACCTTTTTATTCCTGCTATTTACTTTTTTCAGTTAGACACGTACTGTCCTTTTTGCTAAAGTTTATTTTCCTTACTTAGCAGCCATCATGCCCAGGGGGTTTGGCATACATATATATTATTACAATCAAAAGGGAGGAATATAATATACTACATAAGTTCTACAGCTAAACATTACTGTTCTATTCAATTTTCTTCCCTTTCAGGTTCTTCCGGTAGCATCCGCTGCATCATAAGGGGTCAAGCAGGAGTTTTGCACGCCTTTTCAAATCCTCTCCCTATGCTTCATATTCTATGCTACCCTGTGAATTTTGCAATTAAGATTCTTGCATTGCCTATAGACAAAATTCTATCCAACATAATAGGAAATGAGAATATTTAATTACATATTTCCCTTAAAGCTATTATAGAAGAGAATGGGAAGCTTAAGAGCTAAATTAATTCTTTATTTTCGTCAATTTCTTATAATTATGAAATAAATGCTTTTCATGTTAGAATTAAGTTATTAGAACATGTGTATACATGACCAATGAATGATCTAATATTTTTTGTTCTATTAGCGATTCTTTTTTTTTTTATTTGTTTTAATATTTTTATTATTTTCTTCTACAACAATTCTATTTTATGCAATTATGATATTTAATATCCACTTCATTAGACTATTTTTTTTTAATATAAGAATGCTACTTTAAGGGATAAGGTAAATGATATTTCATCTTTTTTTTTGGCACATCAATATATTGTTGCTCTACATATTTGTCAAGGAATGCTTCTCATTTTTTTTTATAAATATATTATGCATAATACAACTAAAGAATATAATAGAACTTTGAAAATCCTCCATACAAGTCTTGCCCTTTGTGAAATTATTTATATTAATTGAAATGGGCACAAGGCTTTTTCTTGTGTTTTTAGTTGATCCATGAATATTATTGACATGTTTACACATTCCAAAAAAAACTTTATATTGATTATATCACCACCTTCGCAAATACAAACTTCATGTAAAACTTGATACATCATCAAAAATCGATTTAATCAGTCACGAATCTCGAAGCATATTCAAATAAAACACTTTCAAAAATTAAATTTGGGGCTATATAAACTTCAATTTCAGCAAACATACAATCAATCTAAGTGTCTCGACGATATGAACCCAAAAATACCAAAATTGGCCCAACTTAGTCCAACCCAAATCAAGGGGTTGAAGTATATTGAAAGCTTTAGCACATCCTGATCTCATGTATATAGTTGAATTGAGAGGCTCAATGAAACAATTCTAACGAGCACAAGATCACCTAGATTGGACATCATTAAGGCACTTAAATGTTGAATGAATATTTTATGATAAAGGGAATCAATATGATCAGCTTAATGGAGTAGTTCGAATTTGCTCCAATCTTTTTTGCATATTTATGGGGCATGTCACTCCCAAAAATCTACAAATAGGCTCCCTCCCATCACATGAGGGAGGCTTGGACTCTTTACTAGAGAGAGAAGAGAGCTCTAGGGATTGAAGAATCCAGGAGCTCTACCCGAACACCACCACTAGTAAAACCTCACAACTCGACCACCATTGTTGAACCTTCACCTAACTACCACTGTCAAACTTTAACCGGTTGACCACCATTAGCAAACCCTCCAGGTTTTCACCACCCATCGTTGTTGTTGGATCTCAACAAGCTCGCCGTTGTTGAACCTCCATAGGGCCCCCACCATTAGACCTCCATGTTGCTGACATCTCTGAAACGTTTCCATTTGACCATATCCATTTCAATTTAACCACTTCCACTCGAATACAATCTCTCTAACCTATGTCGCTTAACTATAGTCGCTCCAACCTATGTTGCTAGATTAAGGTCCCATTGACCTCTATCGCCTGGTTACCATCCCACTAACTTCAGTGGCCCGACTACAATTCATTTGACCTCTATTTTTTGACTATGATCCCTCTAACCATCGTCACCCATCTTCAGTCCCTCCAATCTCTGTCACTCGACTATGGTCCTTTTGATCTCAATCACCCAACTATGATCTCTCCGACCTCCATCACTTGAATATGGTCCCACAGGCCTTCATCGCCTTACTAAAGTCCACCAACCTCCGTCACACAACTAAGGTCCACCAACCACTGTCGTCTGACTACAGTCCTTCTAACTTCAATCACCCAACTATAATATCTTTGACCTCAGTCAACCGACTACATTCCCTCTAACCATTATCGCCCATATTTGGTTCTTCAAACCTCCATCGCCCTACTACAATCCTCAAACCACCATCACCAAACTATGATCCCTCCGGCCTCCGCCACATAACTATGGTCTCTCCGGTCTTCATCACCCAACTAAGGTTGCTCCAGCCTCTGTCACCCCACTACAGTCCCTCCAATCTCTATCGCTCGATTGCAGTACTCTAACCGGCATCGCCCAACTACGATCCTTTAGATCAAATAAGCAGGCCAACAATCTCTTAAGAATAATTCTTATTCCATTGGGTTCTTCCAATTCCGAACCACATAATATGCTCTATACAAAGTATATTAGCCCCCCAAGGAAGGGCATCGTTTGTAATCAATGATAAACATTGATAGAATCATTTCAACTGGGTGAGACCCTGTGGCTTTTCCCCTTTTTAGAAATTTTCACTGAAAAATTGTAATGCTTCTTATAATTCTCACACCTATTTTATCTTTGTGTGTGTATTGGATCTTTGTATAAAACTATAACGTTAAATTTCCTGTCTTTTTACTATCGTGAATGTTCTGGCAAGCAACAAAATAAATATTAGTGAATGCAAACTTATTTAGATATCCAACATTAAGATGAATGTATGATTTAATGGATGAATGTCATTAACATGATGAAGAATTTTTGGGTTGTATAAGATAAAAAATAAATCTTTAATGTCTATATCAAACAAATCAAAATTTGAAAGATATGACATAAGGAAAATGCTAGTATTATTCTACATAAGTTGTTTATTTAAATAGAGTTTCATTTTTTAGGTCAATAATGTCTTATTAAATGTCCTTTTATAAAGGAAGTTTGCAAAAACAATCAAGAGATTAGGTCCATCAAACCATAAATCGTAATATTTTGGATCTTATATGAACTTTCTTATCAATTATTGTTCATCAATTTTATTATTCTTATTATTTTTTAATCTTTATGCCTATAAGTCATGCTTTTTAACAACATATTCCATACTAATTTGTCCATAACTTTGTGGTCGGCAATATTTAACAATTTGTTTTTTAACTTTTTATTTATTTTTATTTTAGTTTAGTGTAATCCATTGTGCTTTCTAATGTTTTCAAATAGCAAAATTTGAGAAACTCATTTATAAATCTCTTAAGTTCAATGGATTGATGTGACAAAGAATAATGCGGTCCAGATGATTTTGAAATAAGAAAAACATTTTTTCCTTAGATTTTTTTTAAGGAGCATGATGTTAATTTAAATTAAAAATAAAAGCGAATTATTAAAAAAAATTTAAAAGAAACAATCTAGCCAAATCATTTGGCACATTCTAAAGAATGCACCAAACAAATATCATTTGGTGCATTCTTTAGAATGTGCCAAAATTCTTTAGAATGTGCCAAATGATTTGACTTGTTCGTTAGAATACACCAAATCATTTGGTGCATTCACCACAGTCAATCGAATTAAAGTCTAAAATTCATGTAGCAATGCACCAATCCGAATGGCGCATTCATTTGAATGAGCTAAATTGTTTGATTTATTTAGAATTAGCCAAACAGTTTGACGCATTCAATGGAATGCGCCATTCTATTTGACTAGTTTGCTTCTTTTAAAATTTTTTTAATAATCTTCTCATATTCCTAATTTAAATTATACATCATGCACCTATTTATAATATTGTGAAGGTTTCAAATAGCAAAATATGAGAAACTCATTTATATATCTCTTAAGATGAATGGATTGATGTGACAAAGAATAATGCGGTCCAGATGATTTTGAAACAACACAAATATGTTTTTTCCTTAGGCTTTAAGCTTAAAGATGGTGGAAAGAGTAGTCAGAAGAATATAAAAAGATATGTGGGCAATTGGCTAAGTCTATTATTGAAGAAAATTGTCGGTTTGATGGTTGATATCAATGACCGATCGAGCAAGTCATTAATTTGTTAGATGAAGTTGTCGACTTATTGGAACAGATTATGAATTTGTAAAGTTTTATTTGGGATAATTGTCTTGTTGTTTTTTATAATAATTTTTTAGTTAATTTTTGTTTTTAAGTAATAAAAAAGTAGTTGCCAAAAATTATCACAAACGAAGCCTAAGTTTGAATTAGTAGGCTTTAGGAGCTGTTTCGTTGGAACACAAAGTGGTGTAAACTATTCCAAATGTAAAAGTTTTGCAATTTTTTTTGTTTGGCTGGAATACAAAGTGGAGCAAAGTAAACTAAATTAAATTGAGTGTACACCATTTTAGTTCTTTTTTGAATTAAGTCAAACTTGTCCGGTTTTGAGCCAAAAATGTTTACACCACAAGAAAGCTCGCTTGATCGCCACCCATCGACCACCACCAGCCACAACTGCTACCACCCATCTCCACTGCCACCACTAAGCACCGCCACCGTCAGCTTCCCCCACTATCGAACACTGCCACCACCCGCTTCTGATCACCACCGTAACTGTTACCGACCACCACTGTCATCGCTATCGCCGGCCACCACCACTGTTACTACCTCCCCTATCGGCCGCCACTATTTTTAGACTTTATACTATATTTATAACTTTAAACCAATAAAAAAAATCATTCACTTATATCTATTTTATATTCATCCAAACTACTTCAAAATATTTATTTTATAATGCATTCATTTTTTAGCCAACAAAAGAGCACCTTTAGCTTAATTTCATCCAAATAGGCTCTGGTGAGTTAATTATAGATTTGGCAAATTTACTCCAAGCCCGATGGGCTAATTATTTTTGCCTTGTTTTATTGAGTTGCCTTCTTTTGGTCTGACCACTGGCGGAGTAAAAAAAAAAATTCTAATGTAGACACAAATTAACTTTTTTTATTAGCCATGCTTCTATTATTTATAATGATGAAAATTTATTATTATTAATATGTCCCAAAATATCACCTTGATTGGGCACGAATCTTTATGCATATCTGAATTGCAAACTTCTAAAATTAAATTTAAGGACATCCAAATTTCAATTTCAGAAAGCTTATAGTCAAATTGAATGTCTCAAAGAGATGAACCCAACGATGCCAAAATCGATTCAATCTGAGCCCAAATGGGTCCACATCGAGAGGCTGAAGTACATTTGAAAAGTTCATTGCATAAATTGATTACCAAATGATCTCTAAATATGGCATGCTTATAGGTGAATAGAGCGACTCAATGAGACGAATCCAACAAGCTCAAGATCGCTTAATTCTGACATCATTTGGGCATATAAATGTTTGGAAAATGGTCTATGATTGGTGGATTAATATGGGACATTCAATGGAGCACTCCAAACTTGCCCCAGCTCTAGTTCATATTTATAGGGCATACCACTATCAAAAATTATAAATAGACCCCCTCTTCCCACATGAGGCAGGGGGGGATTGGAAAGATCTAAGATGCTTCAAGGATTCGAAAGTTCCACCCAAGCATTACTACCAGCGAACATCCGTCGACCTTCGTCGTATCAACGCCGGTCCGGTGACTAACCATCGGTCTACCGACAGTCACCAGACCACCGACCGTCAGTCGAACCAATGCTCGTCCTCCGACCATCGTCAGACAATCACCCATCCGCAGACTATCATCGTGCCACTACCCATCGGCCGACCACCATCATTCCTCTTCCTAGCTACCAACCACCATCTAACCTCCGCTTGTATGCTGACAACCGACCATCGCCATACCTCTTTCTATATGTCAACCATCGTCAGACCTCTGCTCGGCTATCATTGACACTTCATTTTGACCACCGTTGCTCACAAACTACGGTCCCTCTGACTTATATCGCCCGACAACTACAATACCTCCAACCTCCGTTGCTCGCCTTTTATTGTCCCTCCGACCTACGTCTCCCACGGCGTACAATCCCTATGACCTCCATCGCCAGCCGACTATAGTCCCTGTGGCCACTGTTATCCACCGACAACGGTCCCTCCAACCTCCCCACCAACTACGATATCTCCGACCACCATCGCCCACAGACTACGGTCCCTCTAACCTCCATTGTCCGTCGGTTATGGTCCCTCTGATCTCCATCACCTGACAACTACGGTCCCTCAAACCACCGTCACCCGCCGACTTCGGTGCCTCTGACCTTTGTCACCCGCCGACAAAGTCATTTCTACCACTGTCACCTGACTACAATTCTACTGACCAAACAAACAAGCCAATACTCTCTTGAGAACAACTTTCATGTCACTAGATTCTTCCAACTTCCACCTTGTAATGTGCTCTACATTATGTATATTTGCTACATTGATCCAAGACCTTCTCCCCAAGGAAAGTTCTCATTTATAATCAACTATAAACACTAGTGAAGTTATTTCAATTAGGTTAGGCCTCATAGTTTTTCTTCCTTTTCAAGGTTTTCAATATAAAAAATTTTGGTGCCTCTTATAGCTCTCGCACCCCTCTCGTATATGTCTGTGAGTTGAATCTTCTTACAAAGCTTAAACACTAAACTCTATATCTCTCTACCGCCGTGAATGTTCTAACCCGCAACAATTATAATATTGTAACAATAATTATTTTCATATAAAAATTTAGGCTATAAGGTGATGAATAAAAAATAAAGATTATTAGCTATGCTTTTATTTTAATAAATAATAATAATAACAAAAATACAAAGAAATATTA
>NW_021320142.1:1452104-1460536 GCF_001605985.2 Dendrobium catenatum | reverse complement strand
TTTCATTTAGGGTGCTAAGGTCACTATAGTCAATCTTATTTTCACAATCTTCATTAAAAAGTTTAGCAAAATATCCCATCCATCTTTGTTGAATATCATCTTCTAAGAAAAGTATTTTTTGATATTCATCCTTAATTCACTTCACTTGAACTAAATCCTTACTACTCCTATAAAGAAATATTGTGATAGCTTAAATTTTGTTGTGATGAATTTAGCAGCGGTTAAAATCGTTGTCTATATATATATCTATAATATCGGTTTTAAAACCGCTGTTATAAACTGTTGCGAAAACATTAACTTTTTGGCAGTGAAATATTTTAACTTTTAGGATAGTTTGAAATTTTCACATATAAGAGGGGCATATATGTAATTTCCAAGTGAAGAGTTAGCCAAGATCAAATCTACTATCTGACAGCTCTAAGGGAGTCTTAGATCAGTGTTTAACAAAATAAATGTTAATTGTAATTTAATGTTTGCCATGTTTAGCAAAATCTTATATGTTTGATGATATGATAAATGTCTTGAACAAATGCAGTAATAATTAGAAATTTCATCCCATATTTAACCACAAAATATATGCAACAAATATTAAAACTACTTTTACCTTCACTAAGATTTTGTTTGGGATAACTTTTATGGGATGATTTAAAATAGTTTTTTAGTACAAAATTTTTTTACCAAAAAGCTATTTTAAGAAATAGTAAGAGAGCAGTGTCAAACTAAGCTTAAGATTGTCTAAAACTTTAAAATATGCTTCTTAGTAATTGAGGGAGTTTCCATTATTTTTTTTAGATAAACTTTCACAATCTTTGCCCATTTGAAATTCTTTTATTTACTTATTTAACAGTTAATTTTTTTTTCTATTTAAACAATATAGCACACTGTTAACCTTGATTAACAAGCTTTCATAGAGCTTTATAAAGCAACTTTTTAGTACAAAAAATTTATAATGCAATAAATTTTTGAACTTAGAAATTGCTTTAGAAAACAATAAAAAACTATCCCAAATGATGCCTAAGTATCACAACGAATTCTTGCTGGACAGCAAGGAGATGAGAAAGAGGCAGTAGAATCTCGATGGAATGGGCATCAACGAGACTATGAAGGGCGACAGAACCTTACTGACAAAGGTCGATAAATTGGCAACTTTCAAAAGATAATGGACATTGATAGTTTTCATATTTTTATATATAGGTTTTGTTAGGGAGGATTTTCTTATTCTTTCTTAAAGTAGTTTTTTAGTACAAAAATTAAATTTTTGTACTAAAAATTTACTTTAAGAAGCAGTGAAAAAGCCACCCCAAACAAAGCCTAAGTTTATTTAAGTAAATAAAAAAAATTAAAAAAAAAGTTTATATAAGAAAATGGAAATTTTTATATAGTTAAATACATGAATGAATGATAAAATTTTGAGCACCACACATAATTTTTTGTCTTAATTATAGAATTGTCTTTACTTACCGTTATCCTTTTATCCTTGTTGACTCTGCGTCCCTAAATTGGATTCCACCTTCTATTGTTGTCGCGACATTCATCTAAGGCTTTTTGTTCAGCTGCTAATTTGTAGTGTCCATCACTTTATTGGTTAGAGGAGGACAAAACCTTTAATTGCGTAATATGTAGCAGATGTGAAGAACCACTGATTGAATTAGAACATTATTTTTTAAATATTTTAAATTCAATATATATATTGAATTATATATCACCCATTATTCTCAAAAAATTATGTAGCTGAAATTTTTTTAATACACTAAGACTCATGAATCTTACCTTTCAATCTTCTCACAATAAAATTTTCTTACATATATATAACACTTCAAATTTTTATTTCTTTATATATTTCATAATTTAACATTAATATTTACATATATATCAATCAAAATATCAAAATGCAATAAAAAATAATATATCACTCATTAAAACTCCCAACCCAATGAGCAAGGCTCTAATCCCATCGATTGCACCACTATACACGTCTACGACCTCCACCCCGCTTGCCTGTGAGCTCACCACGCCGCTTGACAACGAGCTAGCCACCCTGCCTACCTACAAGCTCCACCCTGCCATCAACAAGTGTCTGACAAGATCCACTAACTTCATAATTAACAAAGTTTTAGATTATATAAATAATAAATTTATTTGTAAATTTTGTAAATGATAAAATTATGTAATAAAATAAGTTATGAGCCTAAAAGATTTTAGTCCTATCCTAACTAACAATGGTATCAAGATCTTCTAAGCTAATAAATTATGAAACGAATTTGGGTCCACCATAACATGGTAGGTTTTAATAGTTTATCCCTCCCCTATAATTATATGTAATTTTAGTGGTTAGAAAAGTCATGATTCATAATATTATATATTGTATAAAGGCTGATCATGCAGCCTATATTATTTTCTTGGTTAGAAATATATATTTCTAATAAAAAATATAAAATTTAAAATTTTGCATATTTATAAATGTATAATTAAATCTGCTTAAAATCTTTAAACAAAAAAAAATTGAATTTTAGCAATGATTGAGTGAAAAAAACAAAATTAAGCTAGTAAACTAATAATGTACATCCTTGTCGAGAAACAAAATGTTTGAAGGTGATTGCAATCGATGAATAAATTTTCTTTTCAATGATGTCAGAAAGGATAAATGCTTAGATTATGCCTCTGGAGAAATTATTATGTGCGGTAATATGTGTGATAATTGGATCATCCGGAGGTCAATCAGGATGTGTCACATCATCTAATACACGGTGGAACACAATAATGACACAGTAAACTGGTGACGTGGTGACCGCGCATAATAATTTCGCCTATTTGACACCATTTTTATTAATTTCTAAACTATTTTTTTTTAGCAAAAAAAACTTATACTAAAATTTACTTTTAAAAATAACAAAAACTATATTTTATTTTTTTTATTTATTTATTTCTGATTCAATGTGAGAGAACAAATTGAATGTAAATTATCTACATTATATTCCACTCAACTCGAACAAAGCTCAAGTATAAGTCATCAAGATTTCCTCAATTTTATAAACAACAGCATAAACATAACATATAAAAAAACAAATTGCTTCATGATTATGTTACTAAGGGCATACACAAACCCAAGAAAATAGGCCTTACTATGAGTAAGAGGGTTGTTGATTATCTTATCTTATGTCTAGAGTGTAGACAACAATAACAATATCAAGTCTTTACCCACTATGTAGGGTCGGCTATATGAATTTTTTTTTTCTCCATTGTGTCATGTTAAAAGTTTAATCTCATTTAAATCTACTAAAAAAAGGTTCATTTATAATATTTTCTAACCAAAGTCCTTCTAAGGCTACATCCACCTTTCTTAAGATAAGCCAAATCTAATACATCTACTTTCCTAACCAGGTCATCGGAAGGTCCCCTTTTTGTGTGACCAAATAATCTAAGACAACTCTCTCTAATCTTATCTTCTACTGGAGCCACTCCAACATTTTCATGTATATGTTCATTTCATATCCTTTCTCTAAGAGTAAAGTCACGAATCCACCTAAGCATCTTCATCTCTGCAACACTTAATTTAATATTATGCTTCTCTTTTAATCGTCAACATTTTACACCATAAAGTATTACATGTCTAACCATAATTTTATGCCTAAAGTGTACACTAGACAAAAAATATTCTCAAAAGGTGTTGAGATTAATTGGATTATTTCTAGTCTTATGTAAGGGTGTCAATATTTGAAACGGGTTGGGTTCGGATTCACCAATTCGACTCGTTTCAAAATCGGGTCGAATTCGGGTTGACCCTTTGACCCGAAATTGACCCATTTTGACCCGAAAACCTGAGATTGACCCATTTTTTACCCGAAAAGTGGAGATTGACCCGTTTTTTGACACAAAAATTAGCAGTTTCTTGTTGGCACCGGGTCACTTGGGTCGTGTCAGGTTGACTCGAACTCGAAGCGGGTCGGGTTCGAGTCTAGAAAACTGACCTGGTCTCAAAAATGGGTCGAGTTCGGGTTGACCCGAATAGTACAGGGTCAGTTTCGGGTTCGACCCGAACCCGACCCCGAAATTGACACCCCTAAGTCTTATGTCAAACAATATGCATAAAATTAAAAGAAAAAAGTCATAAAGGGCATTAAAGAATTACACCATTTCTCAACTATACTTCCATGATTATACGCAAAATTAAGAAATGGGTTTTAAAGAGTTTAACTAGATACTTCTCAAATTTGTATCCAAGAATGTATATAAAAGGAATTTGAGATAAAGTTTAAGTCTAAACTAAGGCTAGCTAGGACCAAAATCCAAATCTTGGGATCTGATATTTAATTATAATCAAATTATTATAAATAAACTACTATAAAAGATTTAAAATATTTAAACCACTAACTGGATCCATTAGCATAATTTATGGTTAAATAAAGGTTAAGTCTAACCTAAGGCTGTGATTTGAGATTAAGATTTTAAATATATAGAGTCTCCTCTTATTATCATTACTAAGGTTTTGTTTAGGATAATTTTCTTATTACTTTCTAAAGTTGCCTAAGTCTCCACTTATTGCCATAATGAAGCCTAAGTTTAAATGGGTCTTAGATTCACTCAAAGATTTGGTCCTAATTAGCTCAGGCTTTCAACTGGGTAGGTTCTAATTATGTTATGTTAATGCTCAAGTTAGGAATGAGTTAAAGGCTTGAATTGAATTCAAAGAGGAGAAATAGCTTGAATCATGAAGTGGGATAGAAGATCAGTAAAGGGCATTAGCCTAGTCAAGTATGTGTATAGATCAAGCATGTTCAATTCAATCTAGCAAGAGAAGCAAATTCAACTAATCATACATAAGTATCAAGTCTCACTTGGAGCTTTTCAAATTTTGATGCCAATATTTTGGTCGGTTTACAATCATGATATAGTTCGCATTCTAGAAAGAAAATAAAAGCCTTCACCTAAGGATAAATCATGTTGCATTACATACTTGTCCCTTGGGGTTTACTTGCTCCAATTAATACTTGAATTTATATCATGACTCGATATACTTAAGTGGAGCTCTAACACACTTTGGTAATGTTTAATGGCATTCATAAACAAGACAAAATTGTAAGTCCAATCAAGTATTTTAATTATGATAATTAAATTTATCATTTACTCACCTCTTGTTGGCATCTCCCTTTAATATGGAAGAGTAATCTTTGCATTCCTTCCTTTGAACATATAGATGCCAAGTGATGTAGCACTAACACAAAGGATAGAGATAATATCATAAACCAAGACACGACATTACTATTTGGGTTATTTTATGTGCACAAGTATCTAAGAAAGCTCATGAATGACCCCTCTTCCCTCAAAAATCATTCGAGAATAATAAAATATGACACATAATCATAGTTTATTAGTTCATAAACTTGGGTATGTTTGGGAAAGGAATATAAATATGACATTAAATTATGATTTTGATTTCAATAATTAGAACAAATGTTTTGCTTGTGTGAATTTAATGTGGAAATGTGTTCTACTATATAGTGAAGCTTTGTAGTTGATTCTCTAGGGATTTGATGAGTATTTGATTATCTTACTCCTACTTTTCTTCTCTCTTCTAATTACCCTCACATCCATGTAAGGCTCTATCTGTAACACTGCTAGGATTAGAATAGCGTGTCAGCATGTTCCGACCCAACTAAGTTCATGGAAACCCATTAAAATCTACATTTGAACCCTTCTACATATGTATCAGAATGTTCTGTGTGTATGTGAGAGACTGCATATGTTCTAAAATGCATCCCGAAGGTTTTTTTGCTTGTTCGGAATATCTAAAACTTCTCCCCTAAAACACCACAGCATTAGGGAAGTTGTTGCCCTGATGTTGAGCTATCTAGATTTTTGAAAAATTGAACTAGCACAATGACGTTAGGTTTAGCGCCGCTATGTTATAGGCTCCCAAATGGAGTGTTGCAGTGTCGGTGTGACTGGTTGCCATGGCTCTTGGCCTGAATTTTGTATTTAAATAGCATTTTTGTCTAATGTAAACTCATTTCTCACTCAAGTCAGTTGGTTAGAGAGATAGGGAGATATTTCTAAAAAGAGAAAGTTTGTTTCAAGCCAACTTCAGACCAATTTCAACTATCAACCCAATTTTTTAAGTTGTTCGGTTCAAGGTAGGTTACATTTTGTCTCTCTCAATTTTTAAATATAAGAAAGTTTTGGGATGTTTCTAATTTAAATTATAATTTCATTAACAAAAAATATGGGTAACTTATTATCTGCAAAACTTTTACCGCGTAACTTTTATTATATTATAGAGATAATGATTGTGTATATTTAGATAAATTTTACAATGGAGATTTTTAGAATTTCACTATTTTAATTGATTAAAAGATAATTATGACACTGAAAAAAATATTATAGTACAATTAAAGCTTCAAGATAATGTTTTGAATAATCTCTAATAATTTAGCTATATCTAACAAAAGTACATTTGTACTTAGTAGTATATTTAGTTGTTTACATTATAGTATTTTGTGAAATTATGAAATGAGTTTTGATCATATTTCAATTATTGTATTGCAATAAATGGTTGACTGTGTGATTCTGAGGAGTTCTAATGTGGAAGGAAGATTTTCTATACTGATGTTAAATGCACATTGTAGTGCCAAGGCACATTCCGATGTTATATGCATATTATATTATTAAAATTCTTCTAATTATGTCTGTTGGGAAGCATAAGGGTTGAAATTCTCCAAGCTCTTCTATTAGGAGTCATAAAAGTCATCATTCTCTAAATTTTGTACTATGATGCACCAACACCTCTCCTCAATGAGGCGTGTAGTGTCTGATACGTATCCAACATGACACGATTCTGAAAAACCTCTGGCACGTGTCATAAATATTTTATGATTTTGTAATATAATTTCTTGTATTTTAAATTTGTATGTATTAAAATATAAAAAATAAATTTCTTATTTCCCCTCCATAATACCAAATCAATTGCTCACACTCAATACCTTATTCATCAAATATTCTCATTTTCATTTCTCTTTAGTGGATCGCAAGTTTAAATTCACAATAATGGGTGATGTCATCTCAATATCGACGTCTAACATCATTACAACATCAACATTTCAAAATTAGCTCAACATAAGTCTGACACTGTCTTGACATTAATGCTCGGTGCTAGCAATTTCTATACCCACAATTTAACAATTCATCTTTGTCCGATGCCATCTTAGCATCAACAACGAATGCCCTTTCAACATAGATGATAGATGTCCTCTTAACATCGATGTATGATACTTGTCGTCTCCTCACTTGATATATGATACACAACATTAACACCCGACCATCGATATTCTAATATTAATTATTTTAAGCACAAATTCTAGTTATATGATTTATTATTTCTAAATTATTTTTAATATTATACATATTCAATTTTTATGCATTGTTTTTAAAATATAAAAATTATATTACCATGTCCAACCCGTCTCTGTGTCACATATTTATTATTTTCAATAATTGATGTGTCCATTATCTATGTTGTATCCGTGTCGGCGTGTTCGTGTCTATGCATCATAGATTTTATCAAATATGATGTGCATTACTCTATTGTGCTTAACGGAGCTTTGGAGGGGTATTTTTCTTCGTCTGCTGGACTGAGACAAGGGTGTCCACTTAGCCCTTACCTTTTCTGTGTGGTGATGGATGCTCTCTCATGCCTTTTGGAGGAACGTGGGTTTATTGGTATCTCTGCTGATAACTTCTCTCTTTCTCATTTGTTATATGCTGATGATGTGCTAGTTTTTGGAGAGGCCTCTTTAGAAAACTGTCAAAAGCTTGCCAGTATTTATAGCGACTTTGGTATTGCCACGGGGTTACAAATTAATCTTGACAATAGTGCTATAATGTTTCCCAAACATCAAATCTCTCATCAAGACATTTGTAACACCCTATCTATTCACAATATCACTACCAAGATTACCTATCTAGGGATTCCCCTCTCCTTCCAAAGGCTCAAGATTGAAGATTTTCTTCCTTTAGTGGATAAAATCAATAAAAAAATGAATGGTTGGAAAGCTAACTTGTTATCTTTTGCTGGTAGACTGCAATACCTTAAGTTTACCATCCAAAACACTATTGGATACTGGATCCGGGGGGCAATTTTGCCTAGAACTATTGTTAAATTTTTGAAGAAGGCCAGCTCTAGATTCCTTTTTTTCGGTGATTCCAATCAGACTAGGAAGCTGCACATGTTGTCTTGGGATGTTATCTGTCGTCCTAAACTAAAAGGTGGTTTGGGTGTTCCCTCATTTAATGCTATGCAATTTGGTTTTAACTGCTCTGTCATTCTCAGAATGTACAATTCCAACTCTCCTCTGTCCTCTTGGTTTCTCAGTAAATACCGATCCCCTTGGCGTCAACCACCTTCCTATGCTTCTAAGCTCTGGAAGTCTGTTTGCAGG